>NC_047132.1:19759271-20061354 GCF_009829125.3 Periophthalmus magnuspinnatus
ATTGGTCAACAATAGTGTACATTATTATTAAAATGTGCAAATGAAACTACATATTATAAAAATACATTGCATATATGTGACCATCCATCTCACTCTGCATTATCTGTAATTATCATTTATCCAGTTTGTCTCAAACATAAGGATTGCTTTCTGATTTGCAGGATTTGGCATTCAAAATATGACATCTTTTAAATGTGGAAAGGTCCTCACTAGTGATGTGGTGTTTGTGAGTGAGCTGGCTCTTTTGAACCATTCTTTTACATGATTGGATGGAACCAGATCTCATTTTAGAAAAGAGCAGAATCTTTTTATTTTTATTTTTTTAGGTATTTTTATGCTGAACTAACAAGAATCAGCACAGAAGCAGAGCAGATTTTGGCACAGAAAACATATTTGGGATCATAATAACAGTTAGTTACTATTAATTATTTGTTATTATAGTGCAATGTTTTATTTAGGTTATGCATCATTTCAATGGGTAAAGGCATTTCCACTCTCATTCTGAACCATTTTAAACAAATCTTAGCCTTGGTCATTTCTCTGTGATTAGTTTGTTGTTAGACTGAGTTCTCTGTAGGCGATGGGACGATACTGAAATTTTGTCACGATTATCATGGCCAAATAATTACGAGCAACAATAATATGAAGTTGCTGACCGTTTAAAAATGTTATGGATATGAAAAATTATAATTGTAATGTTATGAATATGTTCCATGTTTGAAGAACTTGTATGTAATTGTACTTTGTTATCAGTGAAAATAACTACGAGAACGAGCTGAGAACATTATTGATGAGCAGGGCCGCTGACAGAAATTTTGGGGGCCCGGGTCAAGAAGCCTCATATGGGCCCTCCTTTAATAGAAATGAATAAGAAAAGGGTCCAATTCTGGGCCCCTAAGACCTTTAGGCTCGGAACAGACCCGTTTGTCCCCTCCGTCGACTCCTCTGTGAATAAGTAGCTTTTTCTTCACATTCTGGTGATATAATGCCCATTATCACGATTATAATGAATGTCCCACAAAACTATTACCTTTTTATGACAAATGACATTGTTTATTGTCCCATCCCTAGGTCTCACGTTGGTTTCTGTCATATAAATACATTTAAAAAGAGACAATTTTGAATGGCTTTTATATAAACAGATTAAAAAAATTCAGACCCCATAAACGAGCCAAAAGTCCCATCACTAGTCCTCACAAAATCATTTACCTGAAACCATCGACTGTATTTATAAATGGACATAGCTAAGCTGCTAGCCACTGCATTACAAATAGGAAGTAGGTATGGGTGCACGTTCAGCTCCATTGACTGGGTTGCTCTTCACTCCATAACTGCTACCGTCAGGCTTGTTGTTTTAGTCTTAAAAATGTTTGTATTAATCCACTCTACAGGATCCGGGTATTTTATTTCACTTCTTTGTTCGTAACTCAAGAAATGGACATTAATAACGTACAAATCAGGCGCCTTCTTTCTCCAAGGTCACTCCCACTGGCGTTAGCAACAGGTTTGACTGACAGCATTGCTAAGTGCCCACTCCCTGCTAAACCAGAGAGGGAAGCCATGTTACCTTCAACCGCCTCACTCCAGATTGGCTTTTTGGTTGCTTTGATACTCTGTCAAAATTCCTAATATGCAACTTGGCTCCAAATTCACCCTATAACTGCAAGCCTCGATGAGATTCATGTGACTGAAGCTGAACGCCATGGGTGACCTCACACTCCTTTAGTCCACTTTATACCGTCTATGCCGGAAACCCATTGTCTAATGACATGCCAAATGCAGAAACAATTGGTAATTCAGTCTTTGTCATATCTCTATTATCGACAATCATTCCCAGCAGGCCTATCCAAGGTTTTTCACGTGATCTTCAAAGTAGAGAAAAAACATATTTACATTTCAGTCCTTTTTGGCTTAGTAGAATTATTTTTACGATTCAAAGAAATGTTTTTCTTTTTGAATTCAATGTGAATGTGGAGGAAAGCTACCAAAGGGATAATACTGTTTTAAACCAAAATGCACTATACATCATACAGGCTCCCATCCAGTCCAATGGGATCGAAAGGCCAACAGTCGGTCAACGTTAAACTTTAAGTGCACACAAATACCTTCAAACATAAACAATATAATATTTACAACTGTGTCTGTGATCTACCATATAATTGCTTATTAAAGAAAGTGTGGGAGTTGGAACGCTCCATTGAGAATGCATGAATGCAGGTGTGCAGCTGTTCTTTAGTTGAATTGCAAAACAAAAAATAAATAACTCAATGCAATTTATATATTCTGTTTGATCAAAACATAAACACTTTTCTATGTATAATGAATGAGCAGCGCTGGGAATGCTATTGTTTGGACTGCATAATAGCTGCTTGTGTCCAATTGATCCAGAAAGTTTGAAATTAGAGCACTTTAGAAGTAGCTCCACATGAAGTTACTTGGACTCTTGGAAGAAGTTTGTTGTGTTGATTTGGGCAGTGGTAGAAGATGCACTTAGTTTTGTTATTTAAGTAAAAGTACAGATATTAGAGCAGAAAAATACTCAAGTACAAGTAAAAGTATCTCATTAAAATCTACTTAAGTAAAAGTACCTGTTTAAAAATGCACTTAAAGAGTAAAATGTAAAAGTATTTCACACAGATTTTGAGATCTAATAAAGCTTCAAATGTAGTGATTTTGATAAAGATTTGAACTGAATTTTATTCAACGGAAACAACTGGATCAATCGTTTTTATTCTAGCGGTTTTTGCTTGTATATTTTTGTTGTTTTGCTCAAATCATGAACATGTTAGAAATAAACCCTCAGTCTTTTCAGCGGGTTTCAGACAATAATAAAAAATACTTTTACTTTTCAGTGCTGTTCAAAAATGTAGTGAAGTAAAAGTAAAAAATATTTACTTTAAAATGTACCTAAGTAAAGTACAGATACGTGCTCTCAAATAAAATGAAGTAAAAGTAAAAAATGCTTACTTTGTACTTTACTTAGGTATATTTTAGATACCTTTACTTCAGTACATTAACTACAGTACTACTTTTACTTTGTTACATTTCACCACCGTATTTGAGAGAGCATTTTTAACTCACTGTTGACTGGTTGAGAATACACTCAGATATCATGATGCAAAAAGATTTTCAGTTTAAATGTCTGTGATTTGTGTGAAATAATAATATTTTTTTACATTTTAATCACAGTTTTAGTATTATTTGGTGTTCATTGTGCTACTTCAAGTCCTGGACACCCATAGCACAAAAGCCGATATGCAAAGGTACGAGTGGTATCAGATATTTTAAAGTTAACTAATGTGTATTTGTGAAAATGTCTTAATTTAATGTGTTTTGTTTTGTTGTTGTTTTTTCTTTAGTTTTAGAGTTTTTAGAATAGTGTACATTTACAGCTCAACATACAAGAGTAGATAGCGCTACCTCCGATGAAATATGTTAACTTTTGCTGTGTTGAAAGAATTGAAAATGATATTCTTTTCATGTGTCTGAACTTTGGGAAATGTGCTATTTTACAACTTTTTACAAAGCTCAGTCCTGACTTCATATAAATTCCAAAACTTGATGAATGTAGAAAGCTTTTGTAAAGACTGAAGGTGAGCTCCATGTGCTGTGTCCAGTACATTTTGTGCATTTTTACAAAAACATTCTAAATAACTTGAATATTTGGTGCAAACTGTTCTTTAAAAGTACACCAAGGTAATGTAGAGTTCTGCACTTCTTAAAACAAGATCATTCATATTTTATGTCCGAGTTGGTTAGACAATATTTACGAGATATTTGCTCGTTAGTTAAAGCAGAACTAAAAAGTGCAGCTTCCTTTTGATAATACACCAACAGATGTTTTAATGTTTTATTGAAACAAGGTATAATCGCACACAAAAATATATAATGTGGCCAAATAAAAATGAAAAAAGAGCCAGGGTTTCCCAGAAAAATTCTCGCCGGGTCGGAGTGAGCCATGTCGCAAGGCTGGTTTTCCGCCCAGAGACAGCACGCTCTTCAAACTCAAAAATACATATTTAACCTATATTAAGATCAAAGTGAAAAAACTAGCTAATTTTAAGTGGTGCAAACTTATTCCTCACTTTAGTTAAACATTCTGTGCATCCTTATTATTCAACTCAATGAACTTTTTCACACTTTTCAAAACTTTCTGAGACCAGAGTTAAAAACCACTAGCATGCTAACAGCAATTTTCCTGGTTCTCATACAATAAAATGCTTTATAATTAGATGCAAACAGCACACAGTGGTCTCATTTTGACCATAAAAGCAGATTTTCCAGTATATCTGCACTGGGCTAAAACACTTTTTACTACAAAATTGAGTACAGCCACTTTAACTTCTAATTAGTTATATTTTATGGTTTATTTGTATAATCCACAAGTATTTATGCGTATTCCTGTGTACCAAGGACAACAGTTAACAAGTGCAAGTATTTTCTCCCCTTTATTTTTAGACATACGTGCCGATACTCAGTGGTCCAATCCAAAAACAGCTGCTGCGCCTTCACACATCACCTGCTCCTCGCTCTCAGGTAAGTTCAGTTCTAGTCAGCTCCCCGTGGGACTGCCAACATTAACCCCGCTAAGACAACGCAAAGGTATGTAATCACAATTAAAAAGAAGTTTCACTCACTCCCTGGAGGACTCGTTCACTTCAGCTGGGAAAGTCAACAACAGATGGCAGTGCGTCTCTCCTCCACGACAAGCTTTGTGTGTCTGTTTTCAAAAAGCCCGGATTTTGTGGGTGCAATTGGGGTATGGGCGACGAAAGGTGGTGATGCATTGTGGGTCCTCCCCGCAGTCTGTCCGTCTAGCGCCCCACCTGGCCGAGTCCGAGTGTCCATCTGCCCCGTTCGCACTGCCCACTCTGCTCCCAAGCCTACGGCAAGCAACACTTAAGTCAAACATAGACTATTTTACACAGGCAGGTTGGGATAAAATAACGGGAAACAATAAGTCCTAACACGGGCCCGGCTCGTGGACAAATGGCCGAGCAGCAGGGAGGAGCATTGTTGGATCTCACCTTTGGAGTGGTTGAAGAATGCATCGAAAATAGCATAAGAATAAGCCATCGCCCGTGATACTGTGTGAACGCCCATAGAGAGACAAATAAACAGAATAAAGTTTAAAGTGTAAAAGTTTAAGTAGAGCAGTAACAACATGTGTACTATCTGTTTGCATAGACCTGTATAAATCCAGTTATATAGCCACAGTATGTAACTTATTAGCCAAAAACAGTGTTGTGTTTATTGCATCCATACTGTGAGAGTGTCTGCACCTCCACAAATCAAGAGTCACACTTGTCAGAATTTGGCCTGAAAGACGGCTTCTTCCAGCTTGTTCCATGAAGAATGGCAATATCCGGTCCAAGAGGCATGTTATAATCCTGTGTAGAACTATAGTAACTCATCCTCTGTACATTATCTGTGTTAATTGTACAAATAAACTGTATAAAGAAGTGGACAAAGTGAGAGGGATGTCACCCATAGTGTTCAGCTCCAGTCAAATGATGCTCAGAGCTACAGCAGATATAGGGGCGAATTTGAAGCCCAGTTTAATTTTGACCTTGAGTATCATAGCAACCAAAGAGCCAATCAGTTTTTTAATACGGCTTTTTTTTTTTTTTTTTTTACTGATTTTTACTTTTTTTTAAAAATCAAATTTGAAGAACAGAGTTAGTTTACTTTAAGTAGTATGCAATGGTCCAGTTTCACTCTTGTAACACTTTAGCATCCTAATTATTCAGCATCATGAGTTCATCAGCACATTTCAACTTTTATAGACCTGTGATTTAAATTTAAGTATATTCACGTTGAAACAAAAGTCACTCTGCTTTGAAATGTATGTAGCATTGTCATTCTGGCATAAATAGTCAGAGCTCAGACGCTCGGGGGGGAAGACCGGGGGAGACGCCGAAAGGCTGTCCTGTCTGTATCTGCTGTAACAAACAATAAACCTTTTTTTCCTGCATTTCAAAACTCACCGAGCTTCGCAAATGGATTACTTTTCATCTAGAATTGTAATTTTTCCACAACAGACCTAAGCTAGTTTTGACATCATGGTAATACTGACAACAACTTCCATGCTAAAAAAGTACTTAAAACCCTATAACCCTGTAAGATAAAACCCTATGACCCTTGACCCTAAGAGCTGCTTTTTACGATCTGTACTGGGGCAAAACAAACTTTACTACATGTAAAAAAGAAAAACAACTTTAAGTCCTGTTATTTTTATTCTGTATTAGTTCTGGTTATCATCTTTGTCCTGATGTACCCCTCATAAAACCAACTTTAGCACTGATGTAAAAAAAATATGACATTTCGATCTCAATCCAGACCATACTTATTGGGTGATTGAGGTTGTACCAGCTCAACTTTAGTCTAATCTATTCACAGTGTAACTTTCTCAGTTGATGTTCAGTGGGCGGCCCCTCCATGGAGCACATGACCTCACCATGAACACAGCTCGTCTCCAGGCGCTGCAGGCTGTCCCACTTTGTACCAGGAGAATGGAGAAACAAGTTAGTGTAAGTGCAGCCCTTTGCTCTTATGTGCAGAGTATGATTATTGACTGGACTTTATAAATATCCCCAAACTTTGAGACAAGCAAAACTGCTAGAGAAGTTGCTATGTGTTCTCGCTGTTGCTGTAAGTGTCGAGAGCCGTGGGCGGAACAACAAATTGTGTTGTTGACCTCAATTAACATTTCAGGGGAAACTTTGAGAGGCATTATATTGTTTAGTGTACGATTGTAAATAATGAGTTTAACTTTGTAATTATAATCATGCAGGTTAAAGTTGTTTTGTTATTACTTTAGTCATACATCCAAAACTCTGCTCTGACCTCTGAAAGTTGTGAAAAGTGCTTATAAACTCATCATGGTGAATAATGAGGATGCTCGGATTGCGTAAGGTAAGTGAGGAATAACTTTGAACTGCTGCAAACTGATAAAAATGAAGTTGTTTTTCAAATTCTTAAGACAGCGCTTTGTTGTTTTTGAGATTTAGATATTGTTTTTATATATATTTGAACAATATACTGCGTCTCAAGGTTGGTTAACAATAAACGTGAACGTAAAGCAGCGTGATCAAATGTGTTTTTTTGTTGTTGTTTTTTCAGTTATATCTGAAACGAAGGAGCTCATTGGTCACCTATGGAAAATTGTCACATTTTTATATAGTGCTTTTCCACTTTTAAGGCACTCAAAGCACTTTTACATTAAGGAATCACTCACCCATTCACACTCACATTCATACGCCAGTGTACGCAGACACTGGGGGCAAGCTGGGTTAAGTGTCTTGCCCAAAGACACAACACCTGCATTAATTTGTGGGAGATTTACAAATAAAATCAACCTCTGACTAACAGAGTTCAGTACTTCACTCATTGATTCTGCAGAAATCCCCAAAGTTTTAAGTTTTAAGTTTTTCTTCGCAATATTTTTTTCCTTTATTTTTACCAATACAGATGGACCGTGCGTGCCCCTGATTGGCTAATCCACCTGTCAATCACCAATAACTAGACTCACATCTTTGTAAAGTATTGAAGAAGTGTGTGTATTCTGGATGCCATGATGAAAGTTGTGAAAAGTGCTTATAAACTCATCATGGTGAATAATAACGATGCTCAGATTGTGTAAGGTAAGTGAGGAATAACTTTGAATTAGTGCAAACTGATTAAAATGAACTAGCGCTTGTAATATTCATTTTATTCAGATTTTGACATTGTTTTCTTACAAAAAAAAACTACAAAACAAGCCGACACTTTCACCAGCTTGGTACTCGACAAAACCATACCTTGTCATTTGACTTTGGTTGCTCGCTGCTCCTGACAGATCACATTTGGGGTTGACCAACAAACTTCTCAAATTTGTAGGAGGAAGCCAGAATAGCCAATGTGAACCAATGTAACCCAGAGAGGACATGCATTCATTTCAAAGGGCCTTGGAGGTCTGGAGAGTTAAATCTGCAGGATCAGAGTCAGATGGCATGTCAAACCAGTGTAATCTCGTCATATTTACATCTCCAAATCCATTGTTTGTGTCGAAAGATGGCATTTCGCTCAATTAGTTCTGCGTTGTCTGGAAATGTGGACATTGTTGTTAGCGGCATGTTAGACCAAAACCTTTATTCAAATCAAAATACTGTGAACTCTACTGTACCTGATTCTTACCCGATTTGTACTGTGTTAAAACGTAGTAAAAAAGTACTGTATTCTGAATAGTTAAGAGTACTTTTGCATTGAGTTATATTATATTATTAAACTATACTAGTATAAAAACACATAAGATTAAACAGCTTTATATCTGTTTGTAATGCATTTATTTATCAGTGATTAGAGAAGAGCAGTGTTTCCCTTTCTCTTCGTACTAATACTGAATACTACCAAACAAAACTTGCTCTAGTAACTATTAAGTATAATATTAAGTTACTTCCCAAGCATACAAATAGTTGATATGGAATTAGCAAATTAACTACCAAGTCAAAATCAATGTTAAAGGTTCTATATTACGCAAAATTGACTCTTGTGAGCTGCAAGTCATGTTATAATGTCGTTACCTCCTCAAAAACAGACCTGGAGTTGTGTTCAAAATACTCTGTTCCACCTTATGATGTCATGAAGTGGAAGTTTTCAAATTAACAGCTACTTTTGACCTTTTGTTCAGTAGAGATTGGCAATTCCAGAGCTGAAATTATTCAAATGATTCTTGTGAAGGTGTATGGAGTTTAAAAACACACTGGAGCACTTCCTGTTTACCATATGACATCACAAGGTGGAACAGAGTGTTTTCTGCTTGAAAGAGGAACTCAGCCTAAATATACAGGATTTGTGTGTTAAACATGTGTGAATGAAACAAAACACAGGTATGTTTTTTTAGGCATGAATATAGGCACTTTAATCACAGAGATGAGTTGGACTGATGTATTTTTTGAACCAGGTAAGAAATTAGATATAATTAGATGCAAGAAATGACATCCAAGGCTTAATGAAATTAGATTAAACTAAAGGGTAATATCTCCATTTGCCTTTAAATGCTTGAGAGCTGCTCAAGTTATCAGTAATCTCACAACAACCACTTAACAACAACGTTACACAAAGTATCCCTGTAGTAATAATGCAGCGTTATGTAATAAATGTTCAAAATGTAATAGTGTGTAGTAATGTGGCAAATTATTACAAAAATGTGGTTTTCATACATTTATTACATTTTGGATTATTGTTAATGTGACTGTACGATGCCACCATTCGAGAGAGAGCGACACGTTATCTCCTGTTGCTTTCTCTTTTGCCAAGTCAAGTCAGATCTGTGGAGAAGTGAGCTCACTCCCATAAAGAATTCATGTTTAAGGTATATCTGAGTAAGAAAAACACTGGTAATGAAATAAAACCAAGATAAATAAGCAATAAGCAATAACCTCTACACACACAAACCCTGCAAATTTAGGCTGAGGTCTTCTTTCAAACACTCTGTTCCACCTTATGATGTCATATGGTAATACAGGAAGTGCTCCGCTGTGTTTTTAAACTCATTAAACCTTCACTAGAATCATTTCAACACTGGAAATTCCCATCTCTACTGAGCAAAAGGTAGACGGTAGCTGTTAACATGAAAACTATCACTTCATGACATCACTAGGTGGAACAAAGCATTTTGAGCTTTGGAGACGTAGACAGACTAATAATAAAGGGTTACTCAAACGTGTGAATGAAAAGAAACACAACTCCAGGTCTGTTTTTGATGAGGTAACAACATTATAACATGGCAAGAGTCAGTTTGTGTAATATAGGATCTTTAACCATGTATTTCAGGATTTTTGGTGACAAAGACAACCGTAACATTGCTAATCAGAACTTCCACTTCCGCTGTCCTTGTTCTGCTCTCTGATTGGCTCAGAGCTCTTCCTGATTTTCCTCCCTACACAATGATGGCACCAAAGAGTGGGAATGTTCTCATATTTATAAGAATCAAATATGAATGAAGCTGCGAGCATGAATACTACAGGCCACTTACTCATTCTGATAAATTCAACATTTACATTCGCAACAAAGTGGATATTGCCTTTCTGTTGTCATTGAATATTATATAAAGGGCACTTTGACTAAGGCATGGATTTATTCTGTTTAAAGAAGAGCACTGTATTTTTAAACACAAACCACATTTTGCATTTAGAATACAAATAACGTTTCCTTTTAACACGTATTATGCATTCTTGTGGCTTTAATACCCTTTTAAACACACTTTTGTTGACCTTGGGATAAGTATTTCATATTTTCTAACATAAAATAATAAAATAAAATCTGAATTTGGAGAATATACTAAAACTAAATATAATTACATGTAAATATACTAAATACACCTTCATTGCCAGTGAGGCAATAAGGTGCTGGAGGTCCCTCTGAATGAACAATAGGAAACTAAAACAATGTGTGTGGCCATAGCGGCTTGTCAAAGGCTGATCTTGTCACCTCTCAGAAGCTAAGCAAGTGTGAGTGCTGGTGGTGGTTGGAGGAGCCAATAGTGCAGATTCACAGCCTTGCTTCCATCTGTCTGACCCAGGGCAGATATGGCTACAATTATGGCTTACAACCACCAAGTGTGCAGTGAATGACTAATGTACTGTAAAGAGCTTTGATTGCTTTGAAAGGCGCTATATAAATCCAGTGATTAATTAAAAAGGCCTTAGTCCAAGTGAATGCTATGCTAATAGAGCCATGCATTCATTGTGAGCTCAATTTGACCGTAGAATGAGTGTGGTGATGATTTATGGGCTTAAAGATACGTAGGAGACATCCGGAGTTTTATCTGTAACACGACTAAATGGGCAAAATGTGAACTGACAATTTTAGACATGAATAATTCAAAATTATGATATTGCTTGGCCAGAGCTCCGTCCCCTCCACTCTCCAATCTGTCCAGCTACCTTTACCTGAATCTTAAACATTGGAATGTAGCAAATTGGGCAAGTTCTCTAGTACTTCTGTAAAATTAAACATCTCGACAGGGTTATAAAACATGATCACACTGTACACATCACATGACTGACACTCCCAAGATTAGGAGGTAGAGGTTGACTTGCCTTAGAAATCCTCCGGAGACTGGAGCGCTTGAATGTTTAAAGACTTTTGTCAAAGCGGCGCACACGAGGAAGCAGCCGAAATTGTGCTGTCATAAAAGCGTCATTTATCACGCGGAGGGCCTGAACGGAGCTGTCAGGAGCCACACTCAGAACTATGATTAACACCTGTCGCTTAATATCAGGCCGCTCCCGTGGGCTGACAGGGACGGAATCCAAATTACACCTCACACGTGGATCGACAGTGCATTAGCCTGCAAATGAGCCTTTCACGCTTTTCTGCTGTTTTTACCCAGACGTGTAGCAGTGAACAGTAGCAATTGTGTTTTGATGGCATCTTAAGACTTTTGGTATTTCTTTCCTTTGTACTGATACGCACTGAACTTTTCAATGTGAATATGTGAAATGTAAATGGGGAGCAAAGTATGAAGGAAATTGATGGTGGACAGATATGAGTTTGAGTTTGTCTTGATACAGCTTTACTACCTACCTTACCACTGCAGCTCAATATTTTTCATTTATATAATAGTTTTATTAAAAAAGACTTTGTGTGGCTTTGAGTCATGGAGCTGTTGAGTTTATACGTTATATTTCATACGTGTGACAGTTGGAATATAGGGTGACAATAGCTCAGTTGGTGAAATGTTTGTCCATTGATCCGAAGGTTGGCGGCTTGAATCCCGCTCTCGACATAAATATCATTGGTAGAACAATCAGATCCATGGACTGCAGATTGGTGGTGAGATTCCAGCTCCCATAAATGAATACTGTCACTGTGTCCTTGGGCAAGACACTTAACCGATCTCGCCCCCCGTGTCTGCGCACACTAGTGTATGAATGTGTGTGTGGATGGGTGAGTGGTCCCTTGATGAAAGAGCTTTGATTGCTTAGAAGTTGGAAAAGTGCTATATAAAAATGTAACAAACAAAACTAACAAAAATATGTAGCACATAACTTTTTCTGGTGAGGGGACTGCCAACTGTGTGAATGTTCCAGAGTTTGGCATTAAACCTGTCTATCTTGCATTTATTAAATTACTCATGCCTTTATTGCAGAGACCTGAGGTTTATCTTTGCAGGGTGGCATCGTCCTGCATATTGTGGACATTTGCAAGACAATAACAAATCCTTGGACACAATAAAGTGGTGGGCCCTCAAACAGCAAAGTTATATAGTGCATTTTTAAATATTTGTGGGTGATCAAGGAAGATCATTTCTTATGTACTGAGTTTCTATAGAGGTTATGCAGATGACATTACAACACTCTGAATTTTTAAAACAAGTCACAACATTATATGGCAAGTATTTTCTTCTGTAAAAGTTCAAAACACGTTAAAAAAAATGTTAAAGTGCTGCTACAGCTTAAAAACAAATGTAAAAGTCTACAACTCTGCTAAATATGTAGTTTCTTCTAAAATATGAAAATCTAGTAAACAGTATTGAAAAAAAGTTAATAGTTATTCAAACAACAGGGACACTGCAGATATTCACACATTTATCACTGACACACACTTTGGGCTCAGACCCAGCTGAACTGAACCTTTCTCTCCTTCAATAAGATGTTTGAGTCTGTGCGTTGAGGAGGTTAATTGTTGTGGGGTGACTGAGCTAACAAGCTACCTAAACTCTGCACAGTCTGCAACGAGGAACTACTTCCAGTTTCCATTTTGTTGTATCAAGCTAATTTGGACAACAATTAGACATGACAGTGCTCACTCAAAAAAACAAAAAACATGACAGTGCTCACTCAGTGCTTCTGCCTCTCAGAGCCGGAATGTTGAGGAGGATTTATTCAATAAAATGAATAAGATGAATGGGAATGTTGCTGCATGTTAATCACAATGATTCAGATCGATATTTGATCAGAAATGGCACAGTGATTTGTTGTGTTTTTCTGAATCATTCATTTGCCTCACCTACAGCGTCACCAGTGGGTGGAGAAAACAGCACAATGACACAACGGAAAGAGGCCGCTCACTGCCGCTCACGGCTCTCAGGGGGGACACTCTCCTGGCAAACGTGTAAGTGTCAGAATCCATGCACACACATGCACTGATAAACAACAGACAATGCGAGGCGTCAGAGCGGCTGACACTCACATGTGCTCGCTCAGATAGATTTAACCGTGAATCCAGGGTCCGGGCAACACTTTCACACTTCGTCTTCCTCCACGCGCCTCGGCTGATGTGACAGCACCCGGTGGGAGAGCTCTGTGAAGGACAAGAGAAGGGTGCTGCTAATGTAAGTGTCTGCTACATATGCACCGCTACAATTGGACCGTCCAGATTTTAATAGGCGAGAGCTATGTCAGAATGTAAATGAATTATTTAGATGTGAGAGGAATGTGAGCGGACAGCTTGGCATTTGTTGCAAGCTCGAGGCCGAGGTGTGAACAGTGCAGGCTGTTGACAAAATCACACTATTTCACAGGATAAAATATTTATTTTTTTGTATTTTCTAGAACACTACACCACTAATTTAAGTGCATATAACGTAAAATTGACTTCTTTGAGCTTTAAACCGTGTTGTAACATTATTTCTTCATTCAGACTAGTTTGATACATTCCATTTTCCTTTGAGCACTCAAACAATCAGTTTCAAAATGTCCTGGATTGTGACATCACAGGTAGAAATCCAGAGGTCTCCTGCGCTGTCCTTAAATCATTTCCAGACTCGTTATGAGCATTTCCAACATGAAACTGTGTTCATTACAACTTTGCGTTATGTTAGCAAGTTGTAAACAATATCAAACTCAATCGGCTGGTAATGTTATGCAATAATCAAAATATGAAATAAAGAAAAAGGAAGTTCCAATTTGTGGTTTCAGATTTTCTGTAACATTATTCAGATGGAAAGCAATTGGCTTTGAATTCAATCAGAAAGACCAAAGAATAAACCATACATGGATTGTTTTTGCTGCTAACAACATCAATTGAACAGTTTGAAAACATCAGTAGTTTCTCAATTTCACTTCCAAACCTTGTCATTACTTTAGAAGAGTGGTAGCAGATTGAGTTTAGATTCACTGATTTAGTTTAGGATTAGATTCAAAATGTAAATGTTTGAAGAATTAATATTTGTATCTAGTCATGTATTAATCAACCTCTGAATATTATGAATTAGGACTTCCTCAGGACTCTAATTCTTCTCGGAGTCGGTTGGGAAAAGACAAGGAGACGTAGACAAGTCAAATCATAGACTGTATATATAAATGGACATAGCTAACACGCTACCTATAGTGGTTGCCAGAAATGAAGTAAGCATGGGCGCGCTTCCGGCTCCATCGACTCTGGCTCCAATTCACTTTACATTGAAAAACTGTCACCCTCTCTCTGTAATTGCTGCAGTGAGCCTCATCATGCTGGTTTTAAAATGATCCTGGTGTTTTATCTAGCTATTTTGTCCGTGATTTAAGATATGGACCTTAGTAAGAGTAAAATCTGGTGCCTTCCGTCCCCGAGGTGACGCCCACTAGCGTTAGCAACAGTTTGAATGACAATGTTGCTTTGCGCCCGCTCCCTGCTAAACCAGTGGTGCGGGCGGAAAGGGGCATTACATTCAACAACCTCGCTCCAGATTGGCTCTTTAGTTGCTATGATTCTCAAGGTCAGAATTCCAAAAATGGGATTCGGCTCTAAATTCGCCCGTGTAATCGTTAGCCTCGATGAACTTCATTTGACTGGAGCGAAACGAACACTATGGGTGACGCCACACTCACTTCATCCAATTATTTATACAGTTTGAGTCAAATTAAGCATTTTGTACACCAAAGATCAGCAGAGAGAACACTTAACCAAGCACGAATTAAAAACAACACAAGGTATATTTTTGATGAGACAACAACTTTTAGGAAACTTTTTAGCCCGATACTCTCCCTTACTACACATTGACTGCAACCAATAAACACACATTATGAAAACACGTTAGAATTTGTTGAGTTTTGCTGGTGGCACTGAAGCGTTTAACACCTGCTCTCCGGATCACCTCTCAGCCCCTCAGCCCCTCTCCTCCTGCAGACGACACTTTGCTCAAAAGGCTGAAAATGGAGTGGGCTCCCACAGTGTCGCACTACGGCACACACGGCACGTCCGCGGGGAGCACATTTCAACACTCCGCATGAATAATAGCCACGCTTTGTATTGGGGAAAATGTTGTTTCACACAGTTACTTTTCCCCTCACAATACACACCTCTCCGGAGACTTGGCGGTTCACCACAGGGGGACATTTCTTTAAAGTAAAGACATTGACCTTTACAAATAGAGGTGGACCATAGCCAAGTCTGCTGCTCACTATCAGTAGATCAACATATGGAGAAGTGACACAGTTAGAGCAAGCGGTGTTTCACTAAATGATAGCCTTGTGTTCCCCATTATCCGCCATTTTCTGAGTGTCTTGGAGGGTAAAGGTGGATATTGGAAACAAACTTTGATGACAACGGCTGAAACTTTTCATAAACACACAATGATGACAAATGCTGCAGTCTAAAAGGGCTTTTGCGCTGTGAAATAGAGAATCCTCTGTAAACAGCAGGGGGGCATTCAGCTTCAGTGAGAGGGAAACAAAGCTTTCTGAATAGTTGATTTTGTAGTTTAAGATTTCTAAAGTAAGTGCTTGCGGTGCATAGCATGAACTGAAATAGCTTTGTTTGTTTGGCACAATCTAGCGTGGTTACGTCATCCTCATTTGGTCATTTGATTTCCTATGCATTTATGCAACTTTGTAACTTTGTAGAGTGGATATTACTGGAGACTTTTTTAGCAATCAATATTAGCTGTAAAGAGAAGATCATACAACAACCACTGACTGTATATATAAATGGACCTAGCTATCCTGCTAGCTGCCGCGTTCCAAACAGGAAGTAAGCACGGTTGCGCTTCCGGCTCCATTGACTCTGGCTCCAATTTACTTTCTATTGAAAAACTGTCGTCTCTCTCTCCATAACTGCTATTGTCAGGCTCGACATTTTTTTCTTAAAATGTTCATATTAACCCGCTCTACATGATCCTGGGGTTTTTATTTCACTATTTTGTCTGTAAATCAAGATATGAACATTAATATCAATCAAATCAGACGCCTTCTTTCCCCTGCTAGCAGTAGCAATAGGTTTGATTGACAGTGTTGCTGAGACCCTGCTCCCTGCTAAACTAGAGGTGCAAACGGGAAGAGGCATTACCTTCAACAGCCTCGCTCCGGATTGGCTCTTTGGTTGCTATGATACTCGCAGTCATAATTCTAAATATGGAACTCAGCTCCAAATTCACCCTATAGCTGCTCTAGCCTCCATTTGGCTGGAGCTGAACGATGTGGGTGACGTCACATTCACTTAGTCCACTTTTTTATAAAGTCTATGATAACAACCCACACTGCACTGGAGTCTGATCAGTTGCTACTGCCAAAGATGCACCTTGTAATGGCCATATTATTTTGTACTCTGATTTTCAAAGTTGTATTTTTCCTAGAAATTACTTGTTGTTACAAAAGATGAATTTTGAAGATTTTGTACTTGTAAACAACATCAGACTGTAGAAGGGAAATGAAAGTTGCTCTCCTTGGCTTGATTATATTCAATGGTAGCACCTGGGCCTTTAGACACAAACAAGAGTACACAGATTGGGAGGAGCGGTCCAGCTGGAGGTACCGATGTGCAGAGCTTCTCATGCCACTCCCTGGAGGTTTGCAATCACAATGCATTATACTCTCAAAGTCTGCCTGAATCCAACTGCAGACTTCACTACTTCAGATCAACACTACAGTCCTTTCTCCTGTTATTTTCCAAGACACTTGTTATGAGGGATGTCAGTGGCACAATCAAGACAGTCTTGATTGTGCCACTGACATCCCTCCATATGATACATTTTAAAACACTTTCAAACGAGAATCTAGATTAAATATGCACTAAGTAACTTTTTTCGGTATTGTATTCGAATAAATCCAAGCCTGCACATTGTACTTTAAAGTGGCTGAACCTGCTCTGCTACAACAGGTTTACTTTTATGTGATGGTTTCTGAAAGATGTAAAACACACTGCTATGAATAACTGGGGTGTTACGGAAAGTGAGGAATAACCTGCAAACTGTAAGAGTGAAAAAAAATAGTGATGTTTTTCACGTTTTAGGTACAGCTCCTTTATTCAAGAGTGATAGTGGGGGTTGTGATTGACTTCATTTACCTGTTTCAACTTCGGAGTGGCTGAATAATAACAGAAAATATTCCTTCTGTTATTGAACTACTCAATTTAAAGATCCTATAGTACACAAAATTGACTTTTATGAGCTCTACACCATTTTAGAATGTTGCTACCCCCTCAAAAACATACCTGGGGTTGTGTTTGTTTCATTCACACATGTTTGAGTAATCCTGGTTTATTATTGAGTTTACATCTCAAAGTTCAAAACACTGTGCCACCTCGTGATGTCATGTAGTGGTAGATTTCAAGTTAACAGCTTCCTTTTACTTATTTAGTAGAGATTGGCAAGTCCAGGTCTGAAATAATCCAAATCATTCTAATGAAGGTGTATGAAGTTTAAAAACACAGTGGAGCAGTTCCCACTTCCCATATGACATCACAAGGTGGAACAGAGTGTTTGAAAGAAGAACACAGCCTAAATACGCAGCGTTTGTGTGTTAAACATGTGTGAATGAAACAAAACAAACCACGTATGTTTTTGAAGAGGAAACAACATTATAACAGATAAGAAAATAGTGTAAAATGGACCTTTTAATTGCACACACACGGAGAGCGACATCACATCAAACTGATTGATAGATAACTTTCAATGGTCAAAATACTTTTAACAATGTAAGCATATAGTGTTGTGGATAGTGCCTGAGCTATCCTCTCACATGTCTGTCTGCTAGAGCCTCCATGATCAGAATAACAGCAGCATAAACATGTCCGCGTTCACACCTGTCAGAGGCTGGTTCATTGTCTCAGTGCTGTGGCTCTGTGGGAGGACCATCTGAACTGGACATGTCTGTGTGGGCAGTGAGAGCGTCTCCGAGCCTTCAGCTGTCTGTCATTTCAACTGATGGATGTAGAGATCATATCCTCCCACTGGATCACACACATGTACGGTGGCTGCGAAGGGTCACCTAGAGTCTGTCACTGTTATCTAGGGCTGTGCGATATGAAGCTAAATACCAAATCGTGATCTGATCCCAAAGAAGATGGTGTTATAATTTTGTGATTCTGTGCGTTTCTGTTTAATCCAGACATGTGACAGGCAGCTTTAACCAATCACAGTTAAAGAGGGACTATCTAACACCCCCCTTCCTCCACTTGCTTGTCTCCACGGAAATGTTACTGCCTAGCCAGAGATGTTCCACAGTATGATATTAAACTTTTATAACTAAAACCGAGATAAGCAAAAGATGCCACTGGACCAAATTACAGGTGACGTTTGTGGAGAGGCAGCCTGCTAACAGTAAGAAATACACGTAGCATGTTGGATAAATTGAATCCCATTGCCGACAAAGCACTGACATCTCCAAATAGGCCGGAAAAGTTACATAGTGTACCTTTAGTATGAACTCTAAGAGATAGCAGATGGAGACATTTTGAGTACTTAAGGTATATTGTTTTGTTTTAAATTGTTTATCACTTTGGCAAGTGACCTAATTTCTCATCATTCTTAAAACCCATGAAGTACAAAGCTGTTTCATGCAACACTGAAACTGATATTGGTTACTGAAAATCATGATATAGTGGGGGTTTTTTTGGCTTTTTTCCCTCCATTTATTTATGTTAAGTATGTGGCAATATCTGATTTGAAGGTTGGCAGTCTGAATCCTGCTCTTGACATCTGAGCAGTCAGATTCACTGACTCAAAGGTTAGCGGTGCAATTCCAGCTCCCACAGATGAATGCTGTCATTGTGTCCTTAGGCAATACACATAACCCACCTCACCTTGAGTGTCTGCATATGTTTGAGTGGCTTCAAGGTGAAAAAGCGCTATATAAAAATGTGACCATTTTGCCAAGATAAAGGTTGGGGTATCTAGGGTCAGGAATTAGACTTAGGGTAGATTAAAAGTGTACTTATTTTTAAAAACAAACATATGTGATGCTATTACTAGAGACATACACATTTCTCCGAAGTGTCCAAACTTAATCTGAAATGGAATATCCAGACAACCTGACAGGATTGAGTTGGATGAAGTGTAATCTGGTGAAAGACAAAATGTTCCAACTGTTCCGTAGTACGCTGCAAAATCTAGCAGGTAGAAAACAATGCAGCCCCAGTGCAGAGCATCTCCCCTCTGATTGGCTCTCGTGGCCCGGTGACCAGCAGAGCAGAGAAATTGCCTGTTATCTTGATGGTCGATTCTTGGTGGGGTCCCGTAAATTGCTTTGTATTGACACCCTGTCAGAGCGCGATCCTCGTGTTAACCCCAGATGGCCTCAGGTGAGCACAAAACCTTTGGGTGAAACATTTTTGCTGGACATTACTTATTGAGATCATAACAAGGTCAAAGGGCATTACTACTAAAGTTTGATTGCTTTCATCTAAGGAAGGTATGCATGTGTCTTGCCCAAGTACACAACAACAGTATGAAGAGGTTACTGCTTGGTTATGCTCTTAAGTCATGAAGTCAGTTAATTGGGCAATGGAGTCTTAGTCGACCAAAATTTGTATTAGTGAACTAACAATTTTATTCAGATTCTAAGGATTTATATGGGGCAAAAGCAGAGAGAATGAGTTCGCCAAAGATTTGATATGTTTTGGTATTTATATGTAAAAAGTTCATATGATTTTTATATAAATACATTGATTCCAACATTTGTGTATGCATTTTGTTAAGGTCATAGATATAGAGATACGTAATCGTTTTGAGAGCTTTTGCCACTTCCCCTTTTAGTCAACTAATCGATCATCAGAACATGTATTAAATCGACCAAGACTTTTAGTCAACTACAGTCCTGTCTCTAACCACTGACCCACTGACCCACTGCCAGAACAGATTAAACCTGTGGTAATGCTATTGCTATCTGCATCCTATAATGAAGTATTTTATCTCTCAGCAGCAGAAGTAAGAGCTGAAAGCAGCTCTCTGATTGGCTGCGCTTGGACGGTCCACCCCAGTTTTAATTCACCGTGCTTCTCTTGTAATAAATAACATGCAAAATCACTGTATATTGTCATTGTAAATATATGTACAAACCAAGGATATGTATCTATATGGGGAAGAATCTACTGTAATGTAACTGTATATTGATTAATGCAAGATGACACATACAAAAGTATAACTCTTCTACTAATAAAACAGATATAGACCCTGTTATTTTATGGTCTAAATGCTGTCTTCCTACCGGAGGAGGCAAGACAACACCGCCATCTGCAGCCCAATTTCCTCAGCACAAATATCCCAGGTGTGTGACGGTAAAGAAAGCCCCCTTGTCCCGGTTTAGAGTCCTGTGGGCATGTTTTTATATTTCGTAGTGACGTGACATTCGTGAACAAGTTGGCTCTTTTGAACGGTTCCTTAACATGACCCATCAGATCTAATTTTTTAAGAGAGCCGAATCTTGCATGCATTTTTATAACACTGTATCAACACAAAAATCAGCACAGAAGCAGAGCAGGTGACCCAAAAGTGAGACCTTTGTGTACAGAAAAACATATTTGATATCATAATAACAGTTAATAGTAGTATATAAATAAATAGTAAAAAAGCCAATCTTTTGAACGGCTCTTTGAAATGAATGCATCCAAAAGATTCGGATCCCATAAAAGAGCCAAAAGTCTCATCACTAGTATTTTGTTTGGCTTCATAATCGAGCGACGATGTTTGTTGTCCTCTATCCTTAAGATGTTTGCTCCATCAAAGTCCATAATGTGGTTCTCTCTTTTACGTTGATTAAGTTAAAGAAAGACCAGATGGACTTCCTCTTTGGACGAAGTAACCTTGTTCACAAAGGACTGGTCATTTTGGTTCCATTCACTATTTTCTGACAAAGGAAACAAGCGATTTAGCATTTCTTCCACTGCAGCAGACACACTCCCTTGCATGTTCTTGTTCTTCCCTGGGCTGATATGGATGATCCTGCGAAGACGTGTGGAAGTACTGTCGGTCTGAGGATAAGAGGCTGCAGCAGACTGAGAGGGGAGAGAAAATTAATCAGACACAGACACACCAAAAGAAAATGGATTCTCCAACGCAATGAATAATGCATTACAAGAAAAGAACAGAGAAATCTCCCTATAAAAACATACACTGCTGGCCCTGTGTCTGAGATGAGGCAGTCTGGATATGAGCACTGGTCAGGTCAAAATGGGTGCCTTGATGCAAAAAAGACAATTAAAATTGGAAAGTATTTTTAGAGCATTTTCAAGTCAGGCAGATCAAAGTACACAGACAGTACCTGTTTAACTTGTGCTTAAGTCAAAGCTTTGCAAATCTATTTATTGTTTTGTAAAGAATCTTTTGAACTTTCATAGAGCAGCTACTAATGTGGATACAACTGATCAAGCTTGAACAAAGTTGTTGTCCAGGTATGATCCAAAGTAAAAGAAAAATTCACATCTCTCAACTGTCAACGACTTTTTGCCAGTTGCCAGATTAGAATTTTTCTTTTACTTAAGTTTTAGGTCGTGTACCCATTTTTTCCCCCCATGCATTTCAGCAAAATATGTCTTGCCGTTGTACAGATATATTGTATAAGCAGCTGTATTCAAGTCTAAGAAGCCTATGCAAAATGATTAATAAGGCAGCTCCACCTCCATTGAAAAACTTTATTAAACTCTTTTCTATCCAATCGACATGGCCCTCTGTAAACCAAAACTGCAAAATTCAAAAAAAGATCCTTGGCCTTCACTCATGCAGTTTTCAAATCATCAGACTGTGAGCATCCTCCCTTCTGCAGTTTTCTTTGTTATCTCCCCCTCCCTTCTGCATTGTCTGTCTCTCCTCCCACCTGGGCGTCGGCTTACCAGGATCCAATCTCCCTCATTACCTGCAGTATAAGAAGTCTGGTTTTGCATCCACTCCTGACCACTTTGTCGTTGATACATTTCCATTGCCTCTGTCATTATTTTTGGAAGCTGTCTGTTGTGCTGCTTTTGGAGCCTAACTAAAACTGTGACGCAGACAATGGAATCAGCTCCAGTTGGATATTGTCTGTATTCACTGTAAAAACTTGCACATGTTTTTGAATATCTGTATGGACTGTAGGAAACATAATGTATCGGACATGGGGACATTTGATTGTGTTTTATTGCTAATGTTAGTGATGGCCTATTATCTTGTAATGTAATTGCAATGAAATCTGTATTTTTAATGTGTGTTCACTTGCCCAGGGACTGCAGATGGAAAGTAGCCGTGGCTAAATCAGGTGCAAATATTTTTTTTCTTTTATAAGATTTATTAATTTGTACATGATCCCTAACAAAAAAGAAAGAAAACTCAAAGTATGTCCACTGCTTGCTGTTTGCATCCAGCTAGAGAGCATTTATTGCCCGTTAATTAGGAATTGCCTGTTATCTTTACTGTTACGGCAAAACTCTGCACTTACAAACTCACCATGAATAATTAGGATGTTCGGGAATGTATAAGGTAAGCAAGGAATAACTTTGGACGACTTCAAACCGTTTAAAATGACCCTGCTCTGTTTTTCACGTTTTTAAGACAGTAAAAATCAGGTACAAGGCAGCTCACATTGTAAACCCCATCTTTAGTTTATTATTATATAGGAAGCTCAGAAAGCAGTCAATTCAGAATTATTATTATTTGTGGGAATGTAAGTCTTGGCGATATTGGTAAAATTAAATCACAAAATCAAAAAATGTTGCAATTTTGTGTGATTTCTTGCGTGCATTTTTAAAATAAAAGATAAGAATTCAAAGCAAGTTAGTCGACAATGATTAATACAATGCAGAAGATACCACCAGCTGTTTTATCTTTAAATCTTGATTAGTAATTTGAAGTATGACAATAAGAATTACACAGTTATGGTTAGGTTTTTGGGGAGGTTTTTTTTTTGTAATTAATAATTTAGAAAATATGTGCAAGAGGCTCGACGTGCATCATGAGACATTAAAGAGGGGGTGTATTACTTCTATGGCACATGTGTCAAAATCAAGGCCCGGGGGCCAAATGCGGCCCGCCATATCATTTTATGTGGCCCGCGAGAAGATAGATTAAAAGGCATGACTGTCATTTTAAAATAAGTTTATGCTGCTTTAATGTGTGCACTGACAATAAACTAATGAGATTTTCCCAGCAAGTGGAACTGAGAAATGTTCATGAAGCTGAAAATTGTTGGCATGGAAGGAAATTGGGAGAAAGAAAGGTGAAGGTGAATATAAGTTTGTGCTTTGAGGAGAAAAACCTGTATGTTTTTTGTGTTATGAGGCGGGGTCGGTACAGTCCACGTCGACATTTTGACACCAAACACGGAGCTAAGTATGCAAAAGTTAGTCTGCAAGAAAAACAACAAATTGTCCAATAATTAAAAGGCTGTAAAAGGTCGTTTTTGAAGCAGTGCTGAAGGTCTGTGAGGAGGTGTGTCCCGACCAGATACACACTTTTAAAAATGTCAGTTTATCACAGAAACCATAATTTAACAAGTTAAAAAGGAATTACATTTATTTACATGACATTCGGTTACATTTACACTGCTGCACAGTTACATCTGGCCCCTTTTGCTGATGTGGCCCTTGGTGAAAATGGGTTTAACGCCCCTGTTCTATGGGGTATTAACTGCTTACACATAACATATTTCGATCACCGTGTTACTTTTTATTGTTTGAAAGTGCTACATTTGCCAAAAACTTCACACAACGCAATCAGTGTGCATCCTGCTAATGAAACTACAGCACATCGCATCAGGTTTGTGAAGTTGTTGTGAACAGTTTTGTATTATATTTTTGCATATTTATGGAGAATTGTCTCGTGGGAGCGTGGATGACACAGGCTTGTGGGCGGAGCATTGCACAGAATCTTAAAGCTAATTGTAAAGGTTCAAATAGGCCCCTGGAGAGATCGCTAAATTACTGAAACATGCATGGGTGACATCTAAAAGCTCTTCAGGGATATTCGTTTATAACATGGCAGAAAGCTTGAAAAAGAACCACACAAACGCAAAATAGACAATTATTATGGATGACATATTGACACTGAAATAAACAAGCTTCAAAAGATTAAGCAGCTAAAAATATGAAGGGGATATATCAAAGTTCAAAGTGCATTCAAGCTTATAACTCTTACGCCTCATCAGTGCTTTTTTCATAAGTTTATGTTGTCACATCACTGTAAACCAATACATTTGTACATAATATCATTCCAGACACATTTGCGATGGTAAAGGCTGATCCCATACCTGCAGAGAGCCTGTGGAGTAGCTGACACTGTGTAGGCTCTTATCAGTGGAGGCTTCCCCGGGTTTGTATCGGATGCATAGTATGAGGGAGCGCTCCAATCTGGATATTCAGGAGTTATCTGTGAGTGTGGCTGTGCGCAGGTCAGTGTGTCTAACCCCACTAATACCACTGTGTCTGGACAGGATTACCTCCACAGAACGTCTGCTAAATCTGCGGAAGCTCCTCACCAGAGCGGAGACAACAGCGGCACTCCTCAAATCAGACCGTCTCCCTCTGCTGGATTAGGTCAGAGAGAGGACAGGCAGGGGAATGCATGAACAGAGGGGTCGCATAGTCACGATCTCATTGCTGTAGAGTCAGTAGCGATCCAGTACTATTTACATTACTGAAGACATAGAATAACATTTTTAGAGATCATCATGTATGTATGTAATGATATAGTGTATATATATATGTGTTTTGTTATACAGAGGGATATCACCATGCCTTGCCGTCGTGCCCATAGGCTGTATGTATAAACGGGCTTAGCTAACCTGCTAGCCACCGCATTCCAAAGAGGAGACAGGTAATGCCATGGGTGCGCTTCCAGCTCCATCGACTCTGCCTCCGATTCACTTTCTATTCAAAAACTGTCGCCCCTCTCTCCGTAACTGTTGCTGTCAGGCTTGTCATTTTGGTCTTAAAACCTTCGTATTAACCTGCTCTACATCATCCTGGTATTTTTATTTTGCTATTGTGCCATAAATCAAGATAAGAACATTAATAACAGACAAATCAGGCGCCTTCTTTCCACAAGGCCGCTCCTGCTCCGTGCTAAACTAGCGGTATGGGCATTAAGGTGCATTACCTTCAACGGCTTTGCTCCAGATTGACTCTTTGGTTGCTATAATACTCGTGGTGGGCATTCCAGATATGTAACTCAGCTCCAAATTCGCCCCTGTAAATGAGTTTCATTTAACTGGAGCTGAACGCAATGGGTGACATCACACTGCCTTAGTCCACTTCTTCATACAGTCTATGATTGCGTTCAGAGTTCAATGCGTCACTCATTGTTGTCCAGCGCCTTATAAGCAGCCATATTTGTTTTGATACATGCGTGTTTCCTGATTGGCTGATCCACTTGTCAATCACACCCATTTGAACTCGGTGAGATTCACTGCTGACCAGACACACATATTCATAAAGTATTGAAGACAAATTTTGGGTTTTTGTTTTCCCCAAGATACAGTGGAAGAGAGCAGGAGCCTTAAGGATCCAGTGAGTTCCCAGGAAGTTTAAAATCTGACTTCCACCACCTCTCTCTCATGTGCTTATTATTGTTAATAAAAAAACACCCCAAAAATAGTCTAAAACACAGTTTTCCAACATTTTCTGTCAAAAGTTACAATTACAAAACAAAAAGCATAGAGCTACTTCTTTTAATAATTGCATGAAGTTGTCGATAACAGTGATGGGATGCCTTATGGGCTTGAGTTTGATGTCCATAAAACATAAACCAC
Source organism: Periophthalmus magnuspinnatus (assembly GCF_009829125.3). Classification (NCBI taxonomy): domain Eukaryota; kingdom Metazoa; phylum Chordata; class Actinopteri; order Gobiiformes; family Gobiidae; genus Periophthalmus; species Periophthalmus magnuspinnatus. The sequence goes on from NC_047132.1 coordinate 19,785,167, forward strand.
TATCCAATTATTGTTGAATTAGTGCAAGTTAGGTTTCTAAAGTATATATTTACATTGGCAATAGGCATATTATGAATCACATTTGAATTAATCTACGTCATATAAATCCTGAAGGTCGGTAGATTGATCCAACAACAGGCTGTTGATGTGTCCTTGGGCAAAACACTTCACTCACCAAGCACTTTGAGAAGCTCATCAGGACTTTAATGTGCAATACATTTGATAACATGAGCATGTGAATAATTCTATGCAAGAAACAGATTCACTTGATGCTATTCTGGGTTTCAAATATATAGACATACCATCTTTGAATAAAACTGGCCCTCCTTCAGTAGTCCTAGGTGGTAGAAGACTCTATAGGCTCTATAGAACTACACTAATTAAATCACGTAGGGACCAATTTTAACTCAACAATTTTATAGCTCCACGTCTCCAGGAAAGATATAGAATTTCAATACCCCACTATAGCTCCTACAGTGTGCAGATGTAACTCAACATGTGACAGGATTACTAAAAAGCAGGCTCAAAAATATCAGACCCCAAAACGCAGTGCATGTTTCTTACTATTTAAACTGCAAATATAGCCATTATTCATGCTAACTTTAAAGCTGTATTATGCCACTTTTCTAGTGGTGTGGTTGTTTCTGTGGGAATGTTATTGTTTTTTTTCTGGATTGTTCCATAGTAAGACATTACCACTTATATCTCCATGGAGACAGGTAATGCCATCAGGCCAAATTACAGGTCAGAACTGTGGCGAAGTGATCCTACTCATGATAAGACACCTGTAGTTGATACATGAAAGATACACAGTTTAAAGAAGACCTATTGTGCTTGTATCTGCTCTATAGTAATTTTGTTATAGTTTACATGTTTTAAATCATTATATTCATCTAAAACAACGTCATAAAATAATCAACAGCTGATGTTCCTGCAAACGTCATCACAACAAAGAGTCAGCATGTCCCATGGATAGCTGCAGATCACGCTATAGGGAGCAACAGATTTTTTAAATGTGTACCAAAATGTCTACACAATTCTGCTGAATCCTGCAGGCATCACCGATTAAGGAAATAAAATTGGAGAACTTAGTAAGTAGACAGCAGTGGGCGCATGCCAGTGGCGATAAAAATGGGGATTGATCTGTTATATGGCGTCTTGAAAATAAGCACTTAAGGATTTGCTCGAACATGCACGTATCACTGCAAATACAACTTCAGGTGAGTAAATGGTGAGGGGGAACAACTATAACATGGTTAAAAGCTCTGAAAAGTCAATTTTGAGTAATAGGTCTACGTTAAAGCTATACTGTGGAACATTCAAGGCAAAACAGTAATATTTCCATAGACACAACCAAATGACAGACCCTCCACCAGAAAAGTTACATCGTGTACTTTTAATACTTGTCAAAAATCTCACCTCAAATTTGCAGATTCAATTTCTGAAAGAATTAAAAGATATCTTAACTTCATGTCCACATTGTTTTGTCTACTTGTCTGTTTAGTCTTGAGGCGTCAGGACTTTTGATTTGTGAGGGCTTCAGTGTTTAAAAGGCATGTCAGGCCTGTCAGAGGAGACATGCGGAGATTGTGTGGGTGAGACAGACGACAGGGAAGGGAGAGGAACAGACAAGGCAAAACAAACCACGGAACACTGCAGAGTTTTGGTGATCAAACGCTGACAGAAGTTTGGGCATATCAAATCAAAACGCAATTCTGGAGCACTATCAAACTTTTTTGGTGTACTTTTGGTGTAATAAATATGTAAGCGTTTTGTCAGAGGTTAAGACAGATAAATGAGCTTTTGTGTGCATTGCTAGATTTATTTTCTTATCAGACCTAGTTTGAGTAGTTTGAATATATGGTGGTAAATGTTCAATCGCAAACCTTCCAATCAATAGACAAACATTCTACCAATTGAGCTACTGACTACTTATCTTGTCATTTCAAACATATATATATATTTTCAGTATTTTCAGTTTAAAGACTCACCAAAGCAAGTTCCTAATTTATGATTTCTTGTTGGTAGAAAAATACTTTTCGCATAGGTCTGTCATAATAATTACTATATTGACTTATCACTCAAAATATGAAACAATACAATACAAAACAATACTTTTTGAGAGCCAGTATTTATCGTGTGCACGTTTACTTTGCTCTACTGAAATTTGTTGTTATTTTTTGGCTACATCATAAGATTTAAGCTGTAAAAGGTTGAATTAATAACTTATATCACTCATTATGTATACAAATTAAGTACTAAAGTGTTTCATTCTGCTGTTCATTTATTGCATTAAATTAGTTTCAATATTATCGTTTATCGTCTACATTTTCTTCATAAGTATATCGCACATCAAAATTTGTTATCGTGACAGGCCTATTTTCACAGTGAGACAGTAATAAATCCTTGAAAGTGAGATTGCATTGACATTGGAAGTGTTTTCACAGTTGCAATATTCGGTCCAGACTTTCAGACTTTCCTGTTTGATTTTTAAATCCAAAACTGAATTCTCCTGTGGACCTTGGTCAGAACAAAAGCTGGTCCTTTGCTGCGGAAAAAAAAACAGGTGGGCTGTGTCTAGGCCAGATGAGCCAACAAAAAAAGTAGACAGAGTTGCTTAAAGTTGCAAATGGTGCCGCTGGCAGCTCTCTTCAGTGTAGGTTGGAGGTCCCTCTCTTCAAGTGTCAAAGTAGTGAGTCATAAAAAAGTGAATGAGTTAATTTAGCTCAAATAAAACCAATAATAATACTGTTGAAACCAGAAATTTACATACACTGTATAAAAAGACATATATGTTGTTTGTTTGTTTTTTTCTCACTGTCTGACATGAAATCAGACTAAACTTTTCATGTTTCAGGTTAATTAGGATTACCAAAATTATTTCTATTTGCTAAATGCCAGTATAATGAGAGAAGGATTTTTTAGACAATTTTTCATGTGTCTTTTTAAATAGTCTATGTAAACTTCTGGTTTCAATTGTATATGAACATCTGTGGACATGCAGCTGCTCTGCTCCTCAGCTCCAACTCACTCTCCCTCCTGACCCACACAACACCGACTCACTCCCACACTTCAAATCCAAACTCTAAACTCATCGGTTTCGACTGGACTATTCACTTGATCACACACCAGAGCATAGCTGTACTGTCCCACATTCACTATATGCTTTTAACTGTATATTTTACTGTATACCTAACTTTGCTCTACTTAATGCTATTGGTGACCTTGAATGTCTAGAAAGGTGCCAAATAAATAAAATGCATTATTACAATTAGTGATCAAACTCAAATCAAAGAAAACAATAGGCTAGCCCGTATGCTAATAGGTGTGAGAGCATCCATTAGGGGCCTGAATGATTATACTAAATATGACTCAGGCACAGTTCACCTTAAGTGTCGCTCAAGCAGAAACTGTAAACAAAAGGTGTGTTAACAATCTGACCAGAACTGAACTGAAGTGGCTTGGATGGGCAGCAAAATGTCTTCACTATTATGACTTTTTGTCCAGTTGACAGATTCAGTTTTTCTTTTACTGTGGATCATACCTGGTCAACTGAGGGATTACACAGACATTACAATTAGTACAATTTATCCTTGACGTTCATGAGATGGATCGCTGTTTTCATGACGACAGTGGACACTCATTGGGCAATCCTGGAGTCCAAGTCTAAGTTCTGACCTTGGGCTTTGAGGTATGAATATGCCCAATCAAAGAGATATTTTAACGAGTTGCACAATCCAGCCTAAAAAGTAATGAAACCTAGAAAAAGCTAGATAGGTTCATTATCTTTTGCTGTGTTCTTTGGAAATCAACGGTTTGCAATTGAAGTACACCACTAGAAACATTCTACCTGGACCTTGAGTCGCTCTGTCTGAAAGAAGTCAGTGAATCCAGCCTTTTGTGATGACTCTTACATAACCCTCTTTGTCCTTTGTCTGATTCTAACCCGAGGCCAGCATCCGCAGCAGACCCAACTTCCTCCTCTCATCACCATCCCGCGGCACAACTCCAGATGTGGCACTGATTACGCTGTCTCCCTCCTCTTTGATCCTGTTTACCTTCTGCACCTCTCTTATCTCACTTTCTGCTTATGAACTATAAAAGCATGAAAACGCGACGGAGAAGTCAGGTGAATGCGCTATGACCGGTAACCATGGAGACGCTCGAGGTAAGGCTGGATGCCGAATACTGACAGGAGAAATAGACCTGCACACACCGAACCAGCACACACGCTTTGAACTGCTGCTAGTGCGAACTTTGACCTCCAGTGTGTGCACAAATGTGGTGAGCCCGAGTCACGCACTTTCCAAGAGCTATTTTTGGATTCTCTTTGTGTCATTTTCAAACCCCCATCCATATTCTGCTGCAGTGTACTGGCCCAGTAATACCACGGAATAGACAGACAGTGCCACAGTAGCTCAGTTGGTAGAGTGTTTGTGCATTGATCCGACGGTTGGTGGTGCTATTCCAGCTCCTACGGGTGAATGCTGTTGTTGTTGGGCAAGACACTTAACCCACTTTGCCCCCAGTGTGTGCGTACACTGGAGTATGAAAGTGCGTGTGAATAGGTGAGTGGTTCCTTGATGTAAAGTGTTTTGAGTGCCTTGAAGGTGGAAAAGCACTATACAAAAATATGACCATTTACCTTAGACATACAATCTCGCAAGAATCCATCTTGTACAAAAGTAAGCTGATCTGTCTGACTCCAGAAAAATTTTGGTGCAGAGCAGAAAGTGCATTCTAACAAAAAACATGTAATCAGTAATTGCTCAAATAAAAGTAATTGCTAAAATACCAAGCATTAGAAATAGTAAGTTGGCAAAAATCTATATTGCTTTCACATTGAAGCTTGTCAATTGACTGCTGTGACTGACTAAAACTAAAAGATTCCCTCGTCTTCAGAGTGCTACACAACCATCAAACTGAGTGACATGGTATCCAAGGTTTCTTATGGGATCACAGAATTACTGATATTTGATCAGGTTCTCTGTGAATACTTGGCCAATGTGTCAGACAAGATGGCAGGATGAGACTTTTAGTTCATTCAACTAGAGCTATTTTTGTTGCCAAACCTAGCTCTGCTCTTTCAGCATGTTGGCTATCCAGTAAAAGCTGAAAAAGTTCTAGTTTTCAATAATCCAAGTTTTATCTGGATTGAAGTTTAGACCTGATTTAATGGGGTCAACTCTCTGATCCCACAGCTCTATGTTGGGTTGTAAGGTTATGGTTAAGATTAGTTTTTTTGAGATCAGGGTTAAGATTGGGGTGCATGGGGTATAGATTTATTTCCAAAAATGTTTCTTAAAGAGCCCATATTACACAATTTTCAGATCTATGTTATAATGTTGTTTTGATCACACACATTTTACACACAAACTGATGTCACGTGGTAATACAGGAATTGCTTCACTGTGTTTTAAACTCCATACACCTTCATTACAATCATTTGGATAATTTCAGCCCTCGAACTGCCAATCTCTACTGAGCTAAAGGTAAAAGGAAGCTGTTAATTTGAAAACTACCACTACATGACATCACAAGGTGGAACAGAGCATTTTAAGCTTTGGAAACATAGACAGCTCAATAATTCAGAATTACTCAGAATGTGAATGCAGAATGTGAGAATGAAACAAAACACAACTCCAAGTAGGTTTTTAAGGAGGTAACTACATTCTAACTTGGCTTAAATCTCACATTGGTACATTTTGCATAATATAGGACCTTTAAGAAATGTCTATGAGAAAACAGGGCTGTTGGAGCATAGAGCTGTGGAGCTGATTCAGTCTTGATCTGTCCTTGTTCAGACATTGAAAGTAGACCTATATGTTTTGTATTTTTAGGAATAACTGCCTTATATTTGTAGACCCATGATCTAAACAGCAAAACAATACCTATCCTATGCACGGGACTAGTAGCTGGACTGGAAATGTCCTAGTTCAGCTTATAGACACGATGGCCATATAAACTCTGATCCTCACACAGCCCATTACTATAAACCTGTACTATAGACCAATAATGTCAGCTACACCCATATGCTGATCACATGTACATTCTCATCATTGTACCTCATCACATTTGTACAGGACTAAATTGGGTTTATTAGCAACAACATGAATCTAATTCCAAGCCTCATATTTTTATCTTGTTGACGTTGTTTGTTTTACAGCCCTCCTGTGTTCCTGCTCTCCGTCAGATCCTCCGTCGGTATAATCCCGTCTGCTCATTCGGCTCATTAATAAGGTGAAGTCGAGATATTGGATTAAAGGCAGATTAAAGATGATTAACACGGCATAATGAGGACTAATCTGGTGCTCGGCTGTTCCACCAACTCTCTGGCACCCCCCCTCCAGACCCCCTCTCGACGGCTGAGTCATCCTCCGTTTTGTAAACACACTGAAATATACATGAGATATTAGTTTACCAAATACTGTGGTGCTGTGGGTTTGTTTAAGAAAGATTAATGCACTGCCTGCATCTATTTAACGCTGTGGAGTTCCTGTGAAGTAATTCTATGTGATTTGAATTCTGTGGCGGAAAGGTAACTGTTCATGCATGGACTTTGACATACAAACCTGTAAAATGTGGGTATTTTTCAGACAAAATAAGAGAAGTATATTTATTTTAAGGAGAGAGACGATAGGCAAAACCATCTTTTTTTTTTTTTTTTTTCCCGAACCTGAACACGGAAATGCCAATATGTATGCAGTAAAACACTTTAAACAACCGAGAATGTGACAGACACTGAATTAACAGCTTGTGTCTTTCCCAGTTTCTTTTTTTCCCCAAAGTCCTTGAATGCCTCCATCTTTTTTCCGGGTTTAAAGACACAATGAGACAAACGCCCTTGAATGCTGAAGGAGAGAGAGGTCATGAACAATCATGTAGGGTCCTCGGGGACCTTCACATTGGGGACACTTCCTTTGGGACAGGTTGCCCCCACTGTTCAGTGTTCCCCCCTCTCTACTGATCCTCCCCCTCTCTCTATTCACCCACACTCCTTCATTCCTCCTCATCAAGGCTTTTGTTTTGACACAGGGCTCAAGCTAAAGATGCCATCACCAGAAAAAAAGTTGCACCCCATTGTTCTTTTTTTTTAATCAAATAATTACGCCCTTTCAATAACGGTTGTTAAGCTTCAAACTGAGTGCCTTGGAGTTTTTTATCTGCTTTTCCCCATTTTAGGCAGACTATAATCTTTCTTTTGTAAAAATAAATAAATAAATAAAATAAAAAAATTTATGACTAAATGTTTGAGATTTGTGACATTTTTCTCCAATCACTGTGTTTTCATAAAACGGCTTTGGAATTTAAATTAAAATTCTCAATTAATACTTTATTATAATTTTTTTTAAACAATTATTTGTTTCATAACGTAACATTTCATAAGATATAAAATGTAAGTGGAAAAAATTTAAACAAATCCAGCTCTGAGGACATTTAATAGAAAATTCTTGAGATATTATCTGTCCTGGCTCTGCTTTTAATTGTGTTAAAAAAAAAAAAGTAAAGTAAAATCCATTATAAAAAAAGAGGTGCTTTGTAGTGAAGCCATTGTAATGTATTTATTACATTGTTTATTTGACACATGCCAAGGGAAGATGTATATATTTTAGAAACACAAGGGAGCACTTGTGGATGAAAGAGCGGACCAATGCATGACAAAAAAGAAAATACATAGAGATGTCCTTTGAAGACACATACTCCAAATCCAAACTCTGTTATTACTTCCCAGCACAAAGACAACCAGAGTATGTTTTGCTGTTTTTTCACAGTCACGTTTCATGTCCCGATCCAAGGAGTGAAACCTTACTAAAGACCCTTGTGGAGCCCGTAGCACATGTGATTTTTTGGCTTATTTTTGTGGTAGACTCGTGTCAGAACTGTGAAGAGCATCCATCTCTGCCATGGAAAACTACTATTAGAGAAATGTGCCGGTGCTGCATGGCCAGGTGCTCCTTTCTTTACAACGCGACTCAACGTAATGATCCCAAATGATAGTTTTCATCGACAGCAGCAATTTCTGCTTCTGTTGACGGCTCCTTTTTATTTCCCCGAAGAAGTACTGGAAATTTGTATTCAATTCAAGTTGAACATTTTTATCAAAGAACAAGTACAAGTTTTCTACAATAACCTACCATACTATAAAGAGTACACAGCTACAACTTCTACAGCAACTTTGGTGACTACAGTTCGGATTGATAGATACAGTTTTTTTTGCTGAAGATTGAAATTATACAAAATACAAACAGGGCAAAGCAAAATATCTTACAATTAATAATGGAACCACTTCACTTCAAGTTGTGTAGCCAGAGACTGAGCCATAATCGAATATAGTGTTGTGTATTAATAATAATTTAGTTCTGTTGTGGAGTGTTCAGTCCCTGTTAAGGATGGTCCAAGTTGAGGTTACCATATTGTAAGCCCCACTAATTCAACCAGTTACTAACATAGTCTGTATATACAAATGGACATAGCTAACCTGCTAGCTGCTGCGTTTAAAATATTAAAATCATTTACATTGAACAACTGTCACCCCTCTCCCTGATTTTGGCTTTAAAATGTCCGTATTGACCAGCTCTTTATGATCCTGGTATTTTTATTGTGCTATTTTATCCATGATTCATGATATGAACATAAATAACAGACAAATGAGGTGTCTTCTTTTCCCCGGGGTCGCGCACCTTAGACCTAGCTTCAACAGCATCGCTCCAGATTGTGCTTCACTCATTAATTCTGCAGAAACCGACAATATATTTCAGTCCCCTATGATATTTTTTCTTTTCCATTTTCTTAGAAGGAGTCATATTTGTTTTGATTCAGATGGACCATGCATGTCCCTGATTGGCTAATCCACCCGTCAATCACCTGGGAAGATTCACCCGTGACCAGACGCACATTTCTGTAAAGTATAGGAGAAGTGTGTCTTCTGGATCCCACGTAAAACTTACCTACTAATAAATGACTCAGCTATGTGGATTTTGGGTTACTTAAATTAAGTTTCTAGTCATTTTAAACCAAAACCACACTGTTCTCTGCCTCTTCTTATAATCACGTCTTTCTGCTGCTCCCTAACATCAATCCGGCCTTTTCTTCTTTGTACTTCCTCTATCTCCCCAGCCCCTCTGTGCTCTGCTCCCTCCTGTTCTCTTCAGAATTCCCACTCCCCGAGCCCCAATTCCCATTTCCCTCCCAATCACGCCTCCCTGCGGATCCGGAGACCCTTTCTAGTCAAGTAGGTCCCCTGGGAGTCGAGGCGCCGCCATAGCGATTCACATGCAGTCGCACACATTCCAACCTCAGCGCGATATCCCTTCATCCGAAATCACCGCTGCATTCCCACATGTATAAGATCCAGACAACACTCCCAAATCTTACAATAAAATGGTCAGTCCCACCTTTCGGATGCAGGGAGCTGATGGGTTTGATGGATGAGAGGAGAGCAATTAAAATCTACCATGCACTCCTTTTTCCAGTCCAAATCCGCAGGGAACAGCCGGAGACGGATTGTGTCTGGCATGAAAAAGTCTGTCTTATCTCAATCAGAGAAGAGAGAGGTTTTAAATCGGAAGAAAGCACTTTGAGGCCTATCGAGGACAAAGACTGGCACAGGGAAATAGGGCAGATTCACAAAACTTAGCAGCTTTTAGGGGCAAAGTATAATGGCTCTAGATAAACCAGCATAAGAATTAATTTGCCAAGGATAATTAGTTACCCAAAAAAATTAAATGTGTTTTGTCGTTGAGGGAAGATTGCATGTCCTCCCAATCTTCAAAGACATTCATGATCTTTTGTCTTTGTCTTGTCTTGTTTTGGGATACGGGGAATTTCATATCGCAAGTTTGAGACATAAACTACAATCCCTACAGATCAAACCTAACATCAAATTCTCTGTCAAGTTAGTCCAGTAAATGGTAAATAAACAGTAAATGGTCACATCTATACAGCGCTTTACCACCACTCACCCATTTAAATAGATATTTTTACACCAGCATACGCAGAAACTTGGGCTGAGGCGGTTTATGTGTGTTACCCAAAGGCACCACACCGCTAACCTTCAGATCAGGGAACAATCTACCATCGTATTAGCAGAAAAAGATTAGAATGGTGTCAGTTTCAATATATCCTAGCGTTCTGGTGTAAGGAAGCACACCAAATTTCTTCTGGTTATATTCTGAACACAAGGGCGACTGTAGACCATAACCCACGCCAAAAAACAAGAGCAAAACAACAGCAGTCTGAACTCACTAGAGGCAGTCTCCAAAACCTCTAGTAAATGATGACTGGAACTTTCACATCAACACGTCGGCATAGCAACCAACGGTCATATACAAAAGCAGTTACTTTAACAACACATAAACGCTTACAAGGACAGCAAAAGGTGTCAACTCTGAACTACACACAAAATATCAGATCATTACAGTATAAATGTCCAGCCAGAACTAAATAACTCGACAGTAACATTTATTTGGTGCCATTCAGATGTTGCCAAAGTTACAGTTACAGCGTTGTTATTATTTTAGCAATAACAACTGCTGCAGTGAACCTCGTCATTTTGGTCTTAAAATGTTTGTATTACCTTGCTCTACATTATCCTGGTATTTCTATTTCACTATTGTGTCCGTAAATCATGATATGAACATTAATAACAGACAAATCAGGTGCCTTCTTTCCCTGAAGTCACTCCCGCTAGCGTTAGCAACAGATTTGACTGACAGCCCGCTCCATGATAAACCAGCTGTGTGGGCGGGAAGGGGCGTTACATTCAACAGCCTCGCTCCAGATTGGCTCTTTGGTTGCTATGATACTCGTGGTCCAAAGTCTAAATATGTAACTCGCTCCAAATTTGTCGATGAGCTTCTTCTGACTTGAGCCGAACGCTATGGGTGACGTCACACTCACTCAGTCCACTTCTTTATACAGTCTATGGCAATAAAACATGGAAAAATGGGAAAAATAACAATTGCCACACTGTGGAGTGTCAAACAAAGCAAAAACATCTCCACAGTCAAACAGGTGGCAGATCCTTCCACTGAAAAGTTCCATGTTGCATCTTTAATGTAAGAAATTATGCATATCATTTGACCCATTCATTATGAAAAAGAATGGACATACCAGGAGCCATGCAGTGTCACATGGCCAAACAGGATTTTGGTAAGAAGGTCTTGATCACGCTGGTGTATTTACATATTGTGCATGTTTTAATGGCATGACAAAGCAGAAGTGCAATGATACCACCATTCTATGCATGCAAATATATAGAAATATTATACGAGGCAGCTCCATACGCACGCACACGCACACACACAATAATAATAAACAAAATTCTGGCACTTGGATTTTAAATGGTTGTAATAATGCCACATGTCTTTGCTGTGTGAATTACTGTTTCGTATCAAATAATGGTATTTTCCATAGCCCACATTATATGACTATCTGACCTACATGTAAGCCACTGCTGTTGGATTCAAGTAAATGTTAAATAGCACACTAGGTCACATTAGTGATTCTAAGTGCAGATACAGAATTCATAAAGCTGGTTTGTGAAAGGCACAAGTGTGTCAGTGCAAATGAGCTCTTCTCTGGGCTCCCCTGTTTTACTATACTCTAAGATGTACGGGAAACATTGCAGACTTTCAACAATAATCAAATATACATAAATTTGCACACATTAACAATCCATGTTTTGTTTGCACCTGATGTTATTTTTTTCTGTTATGTCCACAGACTGTATAAAGAAGTGGATTGAGTGTGATGTCACCCATACCGCTCCAGCCAAATGAAGCTCATCGACGCTAGCAGCTATAGGGGCGAATTTGGCCACATCATCAGCAGTTACGGAGAGAGGGCCGAACGTTTTTCAATAGAAAGTGAATTGGAGCCAGAGTCCATGGAACCAGAAGCGCACTCATGCTCACTTCCTATTTGGAACGTGATGGCCAGTAGGTTAGCCATGTCCATTTATATACAGTCTATGGTCATGTCAATTGATGATGTGATGTTGCCATTTATGACAAGGGTAATAAATCTATTTGATAATTAACCACATATAATCTCACAAGTTTTATCAATATTGATTTTGTTTTTTAAATTTTATTTGGAATTTGCATGACTTTGCTGAGGACATATCCAACCCCAACCAATAAGAAAGTTGAAATGCATGCTCTATTTAAACCATTTTTTGTGATCTTGGTAAACTGCGTAACTTGGTAACTGCGAAAATGAACATTAATTACACACATGTATGTTTTGTTTCATTCACACGTTTGAGTAATCCTTTGTTATTAGTCTGTCTACATCTCCAAAGCTCAAAATGCTCTGTTCCACCTTGTGATGTCATGAAGCGGTAGTTTTCAAGTTAACAGTGACTATTTACCTATTGTTTAGAAGAGATTGTCAAATCCAGGGCCGAAAGCATCCAAATGATTCTAGTGACGGTGTATGGAGTTTAAAAACACAGTGGTGCACTTCCTGTATTACCACATGACATCACAAGAAGCAACAATGTTTTCTATTTGAGAGAAGAACTCAGTCTAAATGCAGGGTTTGTGTGTTGAACATGTGAATGAAACAAAACACAACTCCAAGTATGTTTGTGATGAGGAAACATTATAACATATCTCAAAAAACAGCGTAATATGAGCCTTTAAGGAGTAATACTATTTGCTTTGAATGTGTTCTACATGTAACCTAACCTTATGCGACATACATCATATACACCTCGAACCTTGAAGCCTGCAACAGCTTTTCTATTTCAAACTGGGGTCTTTCTTGAAAAATCCATATCTTGCCATGTCCCATCATCCGACAATCAGTGCAATCAGCCAGAACCGCCGCAATCACCACTACCAACAAATACAGACCAGTGATTGGTTTAGACTGTACATGTCTTCCAGAGGTGCTCCATATCGCCAAAAAGCATCCCCCGAAAGACATATTTGTAATGCCGTTGACAGCGCTTAGACGTGTAAGGAGCCTAATGATATGTCAAATTTAAGTAAGTAAAAGAATTAAGTGAGTATCTCTTTTAAAAGTTGCTAAGTTTGAGTCATTTCTGGTTCTGCTTGTTTGGTCTTGTCCACATAAATTAAAATGTCTTCTTCAGTGAGGCAGAGACAAGCAGAAAGGACATTTTATTCCATCGCAACAGATTCACAGTGTGACCAATTAGTCCTTTAGGGTTTCGCATATAAGCAGAGCATACATGTCAAAAGTGACTGTGGGTAATACGTTATAATCAGATGCATTTTAATGAACTCCATTAAAACTAAGCTTCAAGATATAGTTCAGATGGGCAACATGGTTTGACGTTTCAGTTGAGCCAAAATAAGATCAAACCAAAACTAGCAACAGGGAAATGTTTAAGTCTCATTTTAACTATTTGTTTTTACTTGTGCAATGAAAGAAGATAAAAAAAAAAAAAAAGCTTTGAGGCAGTAATATTCTGATTTGTATCTCAGAAGTGGGTAAATATTGTTCCATATAGATTATAGAACAATTCATTCTATAAATATACTGTATAGCCACTGCATCAGGAGCCACATAAGCAGTCGGTGGCTCAGTGGTTCCCAATCCAAAGGTCACAGGGTCATTTGTTGCCCCGGCTGCTCTGTGGCTGTGTCCTTATGAACGACTCTTCACCCACCTTATAGTAGCTTACCACCACGAATGGAATGAATGAGTAATCACTGTAAAGCGCTTTTGGGATCTTACAATATCTAACTACAATTACAAGTCATTTAAAGGAGGAGTGGCAAACCTGTGAGCACTGTTGCCAAGCATTCACCTCATCTCAGAAAACTATGTACTCATATCTGGGTGGCTTGGATTCCCTACCCTTTATACAACCTTGGGTGAGCATAAAGATGCCAGCATACAGCAGGTGGACCGAACGACCTGTTCTAACCCTCTGCACCCTCCTCTTCACCCCTGTCCCATCCCCTCCTCTCTGTCCCAGTGGGTGCCCGAATAGTCAGATGTGAGGCAGCAAGACGCACAATGTAGGTCGAGCTTTGAGGTAGAGCTATACCTGCAGCAGTGATGTATGGAGTGTGTGTACCTCTCCTGCACCTGGTCCCACTGCTCATTCTGTCCATGCCTACACACAATGGCACCTACACCCCCCTTTGCTGCATCCCACTGTCCCGCCATAACACCAGCTGGGGATAATCAGCTCATTTGTTATGGTGTTCTGAGATTAGTGTATGCGAACATATGCAAAGATGATGAACGGTGCTGCGTTGGAGCGACAACCTTGTTCGCTGGGATTACAAAAGCCGCTCAAAAAATTGAATAGATGGGCTAATAAATCCAGGGAGCCCAGCTTCAATAACTTTGGGTCAAACACAGCTGTGAACAAAAGCGAAGGTTTCTTCAAGGTCTGCAGGTCATTGAGGGACTTGTTTATTGCAAGGACTGAGAAAAACAAGTTTGTGGAAGTCAAAATTCTTATGAAAAGCAGGATGAAAATAAACAAAAGTCATTTCACCTGGCAACTCATCAGCAGGTTTCAGAGAGAAAAACAAACATAATTGCCTAACTAAAGATAATAATGAAAAGCTTCTTTATAAGATCCAAAATAATGTGATAAAATAATGAACATAATACATTATAATTTACCAGGTTCAAGCCGACACACTGAGCCGAATCCCTTGGATAGCCATCAACTTGTTATTACTGGTGATTAATTCACCCTTCATCATAAAGTGCTATTAATCAAAATCTACATCATTCCATGATGAGCTTAATTCAGGGAGATGTGTAATGCACTTAGCACATTCATCAAGCCTTACCACAATCTATATTACACACAGCGAGCAGAGATGTGGCAGTACATGGCTGTGTTGCATATTATAGATATTTCCAGGTTCTTCACAGACACACATACATATACTCAACCTGTGACTCTAATTAAAAAAATTATCTCTGTTCGCTAATTTGTGAGCAGCATACAATGGGGTTGGCCATAATATAGTATGGGCTCAAAATCCATTTAGGACATGCAAACTTACTCAGTTTCACTCAGAAATACATTGCCAGTTCGTTTTTTTTTTTTCCTTGTACTCCATTATGTAACTTTGTGACTACACTCTATCTTGTATAACCACATACTGTATTCAGTTCCTCCTAGATCAATACAACTTTCCACATAACCTAAATAACCTACATACTGAGATGCAATGGTCCCAAGTGGATCGACAGCTTGGCATCACTGGCAGGATTCTTTAATGAACATTTTCTTTAGAAGCTACACAGTCTTTCCACAGGTTTGAACCAACATGTTCGTACGTAAGCATTCCCGCACAATGCAATGTTTCAGTTGTGTAACATTTTACCACAGTTTGTCTGTCTTTAAAGCCTCTCCATGTCCCTCTGTCCCTGTGCCTTCTTCCTCACATCTCCTCTGTTCTTTCAATATGTTCCCTCAATGCGTGGCTGCACTGAAATGTTGGGAATGCACCCCTCCACAGCGTTTCATCTTCATCCTCTCATCTGCCTCTCTGGTGTAACGACCCCAATCTGTCTGTCTGTGTTAGCGAGCGTCGGCGACAGTAATTCTCTAATACACTCGAGTGGGAGAAGCTAGAAGTGGCGTTCTTGTTGCTCCTGTAGATGTCACTTTATAGGCAGCACAGTTTATGAGTGACAATATGACGAAACAGAATGGGAAATGAACGAGATGTTTACAGCGATTTGTATTAGTGGTGAAGACCTCATTAACTTGAGACTGGGTCATGGCAGACAATAGACAAGAAAAGAACTCACAAAATGTCCACAATTTATGGGCAAAGTACCATTCGTTAACTTAATTATGCAAATGAAATCAATTATGACTATGCATCGGGTACACATCCCGCCTTGAGAATGCCTGATCTTGGCTGAACTCGGAAGCTAAGCAACCATACTGGGATAGCAGCGTGTCTAATGAATACTGCTGTCGTGCCATTAGGCAAGACACTTCACCCACCTTGCCAAGTATGAATAAGATAAGATATGCCTTTATTAGTCCCACAGTGGGGAAATTCCAGTATTGCACCGCACAGTTAAAGAACAGAAGGAAAATGGTGCATGCAATAAAACAAGATAATAGATAGTTTAAAATCATTTAAAAAATATACTTAAAAATAAACTAAAAATTGTTTATTAAAATATTAAAAATAGTTTATTTTTGAATGATTAGATGAGTGATGGTTGGAGAGGCCAATGGCGCAGATTCCCAGCCAGTTTGTCCAGTGTTCATCTGTGGGAGCTGGAATCACACCGCTAACCTGTGGATTGGTGGATTTGACCCCTTAACCAATGATATTTATGTTGAGAGAGGGATTTGAACTGCCAACCTTCGACTCAAAGGACAAAAACTCTACCAACTGATCTACTGTCGCCCAATTCTTTATTTGAATTTTGCAAGTTTTAGTGCTTAAACTGAAATGAAAAGTAAGTTTGCATAAAAATTGTATTGCAAATTTTATTTTCCCATCTTCTTGAGTAAATTGAAAACTTTACTGTACCAGAAGCAGCCTTAGGAAATGTTTTGCATATATTTCACCTCATCTATATTTCTCAAAAACCCTCATGGGAATACTTTTATTTATTATCTGTTCACTTGCGCCCTATAAAGAATGCATGTTTGGTTGATATCACTGCCAGCGCCGTCCTCTCAGCAGAACAAAACCAAACAAAGCGTCGCTGTATCCGACCTGCGCTATCGTCCCGCGGCAGGCTCCGTTACCTGTTGGTCCGCACATAATTACCACAGCCACCCTCATCCATCACACATTGTTGTGCTGTACTCGGGACCATTCTTTCCTCGGCTCAGCACAGTTACATAAAGACACAATAACAAAAGTCGAAGCAAGCAGCGTCCACCCGAGAGGACACACTACAAAAGATTATTGCACCCGAACGCGGCCGGTTTTGGGTTTGTTGTTCTTTTTTGTGCGAACTGGAAGTGGGTAATGACAAGTGCAGTGGCGGAGTGGATTTGCTGTGTTTCCTCTGCAGAGATGGAGCACTTTGCAGTTTAATAGTTCCACCTAAATGCCTCTTACTTTTATTTTTCGGGAGGGTCAGGATAACAAAAAGTTTGAAGATCTTTAAGAACAGGTACTGCCTCTTTGCTGAATCAAGCACTGCACTCATAAAATGGTATAATGTATAGGGTTTTTTTGTGGATGAGCTTTGGGTTTAGTTGTCTACTTTTGGCCAATGGTATAGTGTACCCAAATTACTAGTCTAGTCTCAACTAAAGGGATAGTATGTAACTTTCTAGAGGTAGAAAGTCATCATTAAATGGTAATAGAAAGTTAAAACCATACTTAGAAACATGTGGAATATTACAGCCAAAGAAACCACATTTTCACATTCTTCTCCTCTTTTCAGTGCAATAGAAACATCCATGCTTTTATTTTAGTCTGTTTTTCAATAAAAAAGCTACACTTAATGGCTTTAAAATACCAACTTCTCTATAAAATACTAAATTCTATGACAGTATTAGCTAGAATGGGAGGTCATAATGCTAACACTGACAGACTCTCACTCAAACCAGGCTCGCATGTACCTGTGTGCCAGTTTACGGCCCCTGGTTTTTCCTCCATCAGTCACAACAATCGTTCCACTGATTGTCAGTTGATTGTAATGGGAGCGCACTGTGCATGCTGTAAGAACATTCTTCAATCCATAACCTCATCCATTTGGCCCCCTGTCTGCACTGTGCCCTGTTCACCATCTCACAGCCAAACCAAGCACGCTGGTCATGAGGTTAAATTGCACACTTCTGGTCAGTTTTCAATGTGTACAGGCTCTTTATATTATGAATAGACTTATGTATGCATTATATTATTAGTGCTCTTCATTTTGATGATCATAATATGGTCACACGCTGAGCAGCTAATACTGTTCTTTATGTTCGTCGTGACACAGGTTATGTCTGATTAGTGACATGAAATTGCATATATCATCATCATCCTTACTTTACTGCAGACTCTTAGCCCAGAATTAAAAGACACACAACAACAAAAAAACAAAACAAAAAAAAACAAAAACACCACTCCTCTAACACAATATTCACAGTGAACAGCTGCACCAGTGTCTCCACAGTTCAAACTGGTACCACATGGCAATGAGTTTCACATTAGTCAGGCTCATGATAATACTGTTCTCACAATCATTAAGGAAACAAATGAACGTGTGCATTATACAGTGCATGTTCACCTCAAAACTTCTGATCCCTGCAGACACAAACAGGTGACTTGCACTTTCCCATCTCTGCCTTTTCAATAGAATCCTTACGCAGTCATTGTATTTGCCACATTGAGTTTGTGTATGCTCCTTTGTAGTTTGATCACAGGTGTACCATAAACACAATACAGTATGCTTTAAAAAGTGTTTTGGTTTTTTCACTTCAACTGTACAGACACCAAACCGAGTTCAGATCGTACATAATCTATATAGTTCAGCTTTCTTCACATTTTGGAGTAGTTTTCCATCTCCTTTAAGTAGTCTGTAAACTCACCATTGCCTTTACTTCACGTGAAGAATGATCAATAATAATGTTCACTGACTACCTGAACTGTTTTTACCAAACATGTTCATGAGTAATGGCAATACAGAAAGCTTTTGATGATTAATTCTTATATTGGCAAAATGTAGGCTCCCTCAGTCTGTTCTTTCCTTAGTACATTTAGAACAAAATACACACCAGCAATGTTTGTGCCCTGGGATGCAGCCCACTTTAGACTAGACATTAATTACATCCTTTTCTCTTCTTGTCAACACAGATGCAGTAATTAAAAGCTCTCCGAGTAGAGGTGAGGATGGCCAAAAGACAACACACAAAATGGACTGAGGAGTGGGAGGAAGGAGGCATGGGGACTAGAGGAAATAAAAGAGGCTCCATTTTCTATTCAAAATCCATTACCTAAAGCTTAATCCGAGATGGACATGTTCCATCCTTTTGTACAATGTTACAGGCAAGAAACAATGACACTTGCCAAAATACAAAATGGACTAGTAATTAGCTTCCTGTTATATTTGACCATGCTACAAAAGGAGGACAGTTGAACAAGCAAAAAACTATTCTCAAGGGCCCAGAGCATTTTAATGAATGGGTTCAATTCACAGTACTTTAGCAACAATATGCTAATTAGTTTTTACTTGAACTTGTAATGCCAAACGAACACTTTGAACTCTAATAGTATTCCTTGAAAGAAAAATACCACTTGGTTCACTAAATGGTCATTAAAACAGGTTGTTAATAGTCAAGTAATATGGTGTTTTTTGAACTAAGTAACATTACAAACGTAACTCAATGATGTCACTCATAAAGTTTAAATACCAAGACGATCTCTTAGATGGCAAATGGCCACCTTCAACGGACTCACAGCGCTTTACATTAAGGAACCACTCACTCATTCACACACATTCATACACCAGAGTATACAGACACTGGGGGCGCTGGAATCGCATCGCCAACCTGTGGGTCAGTGGATCTGACAACTCTACTAATGAAAGGTAGAAACATTACCAGCCTAAACTTAGTTACTCGTAATGCTTCTGTAGGCATCCACCCGGACTGAACTAGAACTAAACCAGGACTAAACCAGGACTAAACCAGGACTAAACCAGGACTAAACCAGAACTAGACCAAAACTAAACCAGGACAAGACCAGGACAAAACAAGGGCTACACCAGGACATATAATACAAATTAGTATGAAAAACATGTATCATTACTCTATAATCTTTACAAATGTATCTTAAAACTAATCTTAGTTTATTCATAATGCTCTTGTATAGGCATCCATCAGGGCTGAACTAGGACTAAACCAGGACTAGACCAGAATTAAAGCAGGACTAAAGCAGGACTAAAGTAGGACTAGACCAGAACTAGACCAAAACTAAACTAGGACTGAACCAGGAATACAAACTATTGCCAAAAACATGCATCATGTATTCTTTATAAATGTGTCTTGAATCTAAAAGTTATGTAAGTTTATAACTCACAATGCTCCTGTAAGCATCCACCAGAACTAGACCAGGACTAAAGCAGGACTAAAGTAGGACTAGACCATAACTAAACGAGAAAAACTAGGACTAAACCAGAACTAGACCAAAACTTAACCAGGACAAGACAAGTGCTAAACCAGGACTACCGTAATACAAATTACTACCAAAAACATGTATCATTACTCTAGATTCTTTATGAATGTATCTTGAATCTAAACTGTAATGCTCCTGTAGGCATCAACCAGGACAGAACTAGGATTTAACCAGGATTAGACCAGGATTAAGGCAGGATTAGGCCAAAACTAAACCAGGAATAAACTAGGACTAATTTACCCTGTATTCCCTATAATGTTTTTACTACTTGTTTAACTGTTGCCACATAAAAAAACAACACTCACAAAATGTCTGGGGCACTGACCACGAAACTAAATCAGCTCACACACACAGAACACATCGGAACCTAGGGTCATTTGTTACGGTCGTCAACAGTTTGGGCGAACAATACAAAGACTAAATGATCACTTCAGAAAAAGCAGCGTTTGACATTTTGCCTGGGCGGTGTCAGATGTGCTCATAACGTACACATGTAAAAGGCCCGTTTCAGACATAATTAACCTTTCTGTGGCAGCTATTTTATGTAAAGGAAACGGCCTGCCATAACTCGGTGCTCTGTTCGCGTTGTATCCAATTAGAATGTTGACCTGCTTAGCCCGTGCATGCTACGTAACCTTTACAGCGGTTCGTGCATGTGGTCCACCGCGGAGTAATGAACAAGCGATCAAACAGAATGGACTATCAGATGGAGGAGGTGGGGCCACTCTGGGCAGTGCGAAGCAACTAATCACGACTAAATAAACCAACCATTAGCACGTTACAGTTAAAGTAATCTGTGTTTTTTTTTGGCAAATGCAGAATATCTCTCTTATTTGGATACAGATTGATGTCAGTCTGGTCTTCATGTCCTCCGTTGCGTTTCAAGCCCGAACAAACGTGCAAATTGCGCAATCAGATTTGGGGGTTTTTTCAGTGACACATGAGAAACGAAGGAGCTCATTGGTCATCTATGATTAACAAGTAAAATCCAACTGTGCTTCGTTCATTGATTCTGCAGAAAGACGCAATTTCTTGTTATGTTTTTTCCCATATTTTTTCCTTGTAAGCAGCCATATTTGTTTTCATATGGGTAACTAGTCAACCTGTCAATCACACCCATTTAAAACGGAGATTCACCAGTGACCACACATCTTCATAAAGTATTGAAGAAGTGTCTATTCTGGATCATAGGCGAAACTGTGGTAAGATCAATACATATTTTGTTTTTCTCCAGTCCTCCAGTTGGTTCCCTTCACATATAATAATAAGAGTAATAATCTTAACTTAACAGAAATAGTTTAGTACTGCTCATTTCAAAACAGGCTTTACAGGCGCAGTCTAATTACAACAGATAATTACTTTTTCTTTCTTCCATCAATAGGACAATTCAGATGGCATGTTTTGTTAATGCAGTAGCAGAGTGAAAGTGCCTTTTAGAGAGTCCAGTTTCTATGGTTTTCAAGATATTGCCAAGTTATTTGCATGTGATTAACTGAAATAGGGAAACAGGAAAATGGCACTACTGTACCAAGCTCAATCCTTTTTATCTGTCCTATGTCATTGCAGGCTATAATACTCCCTACAGTGGAAGCAGCCAGACATGTCAACATATTTTGGTAGTATTGCTTATTCAAGTCTTGCCATGTTTCTATTGTAGGGACTATTACAACCTCTGATGACATAGGCCAGATACCAAGGACTGAGCCGCCATCTTGATTGTTTTGGTGTCTGAAAATATATGAAGCTAAATTGGATGCATGATATGAACAAAAAGTCATACTTATAAAATGTACCTTGTTGTTTAAATTAAAATGATAGGAGAAGTAATCAAAAAGGCACATGATGTTTATTAACCCTTTAACGACTGAGCACATTATAGACCAGTATAGCTCGCCTAGACTATTCTTTTTAGCCATAAAAATCATGTTAAAGCAAATATCAGCACGTACTGCATTTTTTCACACAACTACCTCTATTTTACATATTCATCCGCATTTTTCCTTTGACGTATCGAACAAATGACTGGAAAAATCCCCACGGCACCTGCGCTCTGATTCGTCATTTTCGAGAGACAATGTAAGCAGATTACCGTAGTGACAGTAAAATATTTAAAGAGCCCCATGCCTCTGCTTTGAGATGCCATTTGAATTTACATGAAGCACAATTGGTTGCGGAGTTACGGTAATGGAAAGTACACAACCGCGACAATAACATCCGTCACAATAGGGTTAACAGACATTCACAACATCAGTGCTTTTCCGGGCCCCATTGTATCTAATGTGGGCAAAATGAGGCTGTAGTAGCTCAGTTGCTCAGTGCTTGTCCAAAGGTCTGAAGGTTGGTGGTTTGAATCCTACTCTCGACATAAACATCATTGGTTGAGTGGTCTGATCCACATTTTGGCAGTACAATTCCAACTCCTATAGATGAATACTGTCGTTGTAACCTTGGGAAAGACACTTAACCCATCTTGCCCCCAGTGTCTGAATACATTGGTGAATATGAATGGATGATTAGTCCCTTGATACAAAGCTTTAAGTGCACTGAAGGTGGAAAAGTGCTACAGAAATATGTGAGTATTTACTATTTACTGTCCTGTGTAAACTTGTCTTTCTGGTGATAATCTCTTCAGCATTACCAGACAGGCCTTAATGCAATGGAAATGATGTTTGGCTTGCCAGGCTACCTCTTTATATCTATAGACCTTTACTTTCTATGAAGACACATGTTCTGTTGTTTATTGCTGCTCCCTTATGCAAACATACCGATTAAACAGAACAACAGGATTGCCTGCCTTGTTACTTCCACATAAGTTTGATTACTGTGGTCTCACCTTCTACCATCTTAACACCTCCAATTTCTGCTTCCTTTAATGGGGAGCACACAGAACAGCAAAATGATATTTCCTGATTAATGAGGAGTGATAAACATCTTGATAATTGCTCTGCGTTCTGTGTGTCAGCTGGAAATAGCTACGTGTTTCGGACGTGTCCAGAATGATCTTAATTTCTCATTTTTATGTGCTGCAAGGGAAATAAAGCATGTCATTATTGGCCTAAGAATGTATTTGCTTAATTTACAATTTGACCCGTAAAAAGTTGCACATCACCCGGAGCGATGGAAGCGGCTGCAGTAGTAAAGTCATCAGTTAATAAAGCATCTCTTTTCTCACATCTCTCTTTGATGTGGAGGTCCTGCTGGGGAGGTATGCTCGCTCATATCTATCTGCTCCTAATGTGAGAGCATGCCAAATTCAGACTCCATGATTGAGGTCTATAATTTGCACAGTGTGTATTTTTTTGCCAGATGCTTCACTATTAAATGGTATTTATGGAAGAAAAGACAAAAATGTAATCACCTGTCCCTTGGTAATTATAAGCAATTTTCATGCATATAATAAATAGAAGCAGTAGCTATAAATAAGACTCACAAATCAACATTAATCAGTGGCACTGACAGTATATTTTATAGCACAGAATGTTAAGTAAGAACACTGGGCCTCATTCATGAATGTTTTCTTAAAAAATGTTCTTTCACTGGTTCAACTGTTATTAAGATGAGAGAACTCTGTGCCAGATTCACAATGCAGCAGCCTAATGTCTCCTTAAATGAGAGCTGTGCCTTATTCACCAACATCCATATATTAACACCACAATACTCATTTACATTTCATTTACATAAAAATGTATATGTGTTTATTGAGAAACACCCTCTGACTGTATATAGTCAATATGGGCTTGGTGTCATGACACATGAAAGTGTGAAGCAGAGAGTGAAGGAGGAAGTCAGATAGAGTGATTATACAGACCCCACTGTTTCACAGCCTCAGTGACTATTAAACATCACCAACTTAATGAAATAAACAAGGGTTGTCATCGTGAGGTGGGGGCACATATGAGTGCACTCTAGTCATGAGGGGTTATGGGGGGGGGGGGGTCATATTTACTTACAATTTGAATTTTTGATTGCATTATCAGCAATACTATAAAACTACAGATTTTTGTGCTTTATGCTTTTGTGCAAGTGCTCCTGGCTATTATATAGGATTTGTTCTTCTCGAAGAATATTTTCAGTTGAAAAAAGATTTTGTGAATGCCAAAAATGTCACAAGAAGACCTTAAGTACAAATGTGTTTGTAAGAACGCTGAGTCCCGTAGATTTCATTTGGATCATCCACTCACATTTTATTTTACAGTATTAGCAATAATGTAACAGCATGTAATAACAGTTTGGTTTGGGTTCAAGAGGTCAGATTTCATGTTATTGCATAAAGGTTACAGTAAAAGAAAGTGTTACCTATAAAGTCTGCTTTTATACTTGAACGTCAGACTCCATTCACCTGAGCGCTGGCGTCCTGACAAGTGCCCGTCGAGCCTCCGTGAAGCAAATTATTATTTTTACAAATTTCCTTTTGGTGCAAAACGGAGGTAGGGCCTTTAGGTTACAAAACTATCTGAGCCCATCTTATCATAATTACAATGTCAAGAGCCTTCCACTACAGCCAGTACCATATGCACTTCTCTCTGCCTGCTCTGTATCTAGAGACTAATTACTGGCTGGAGCTGTTGAGTTTGGGCTCTCTGCTGGCAAACCGCTCGAAAGCGTATGGATGTTTTTTTCAGTTCATCCGTGGTGCTTAATAACTCACTTTCTGCTCTCAGACAGAAACACAGCCCCCTCTGCTCCCCTCTCCACGGAGCACTCCAGCACTGTACTGCACTTGTACTGTACCACACAATAGGAGGCCGGCTTTGTTCAATTATACATGACCCAGCCGGGCTTTCATATTCCTGCTCGCACATGCACTATACATTACAGTGCATGCGAGCCTTATGAGGGAATACCCGGGATTATTCCAAGGTTGGAGTTGCGCGTTGGATGTCAGAACTAGGAGCACTGCAGGGGGCGCTTTCTTCAAGTCTCTAGAGTACCTGGAATGGAGTGACAAAAAGATGAGAGATGTGTCAGGTTAGACTCAGCCATTTTGAGCAGGGAGACAACTCATGATGGGGCTTTCTGCTCGTTTATGGGATCTGATTATTGGATCAGCTCATTTCCAAGAGCAGTTCATAGGACTGGCTCTTTAACTATTTATTTATATGCCATAAGCCAATGTGAGAACTATCTACCAACTAATCACAGAAGAATGACCAAGGCAAAATGGTTCAACTGTTATTATGATGTTTTGGTTGTACAATGCTGAGATCTGGTTCCAACCTTTATGTTAAGGAGTTGTTCAAAAGAGCTGAAAATGTAAAACTGAAAATTTAGATTTAGAAAACAATTATTTTGGTGTTCAGAAAAAAAAAAATCAAATAATATATTTTTTTAGTTTAGCCATATTCTGCTCCAAAAGGAAAAAGGCACATTGTCAGGATTTTTTTTTTTTTTTTTTTGTGTGTCTTCTGTGCCGTTCCCCCCCCCCCCCCTTCCTTCTGTGTCCTTGCCTGGAGCTGGGCGGAGACTCTGGCACCACCCACTACACACCTGCAGCCGATCCGCAATCAAGCCTCAGCCACTGGAGTACAAAGGGGCTGAGGATTATTACAGAGGCTGCCAGATCGTCATCTCATCTTCCTGTGTTTCTAGAAGTCATCCTTGACATCTAGTTTTCTCATCAGTGTATCCTCCGGGATCCCATTTCTTGGACTCACCGTGCACCTCAGCCTCCGACCCAGCTACCTACTACCAGCTCCTCCAACCAGCAGTCACGTCCTCCTGTTTGCAATAAACTGTTAAACCTGTATCTTTGATCCACCAGTTTTTACGACACATAGTAAATCAAAGTCAAAGAATTATTAATCTATTGAGCATAAGAGTATTGCAACTACTCTACAGACCAAACAACCGTACCGCCTCTGACACTATCAGTATTTATTTTATATGTGGCAAGTTGTGCAGCAAGGTTTGGAATGGCATGTTCCTGGTTAGGTCACGGCCTGGTTTCAACTGTATAGACCTCTGCAATTTAATGCCTGGAGTACTGCACTGCATATGACACAGACTATAGCCCCAGCTAACTGCATGTTTTTTATTTTATTTTTTTGAGTGTTTAATGAAGTGTAGTAAAACCCCAAACACCCATGTGCCATTGAGATGTATAAATGCATTATTGATCGGATAAGAATGGTTTTAAGATCAGCCACCCGACCACACTGCGTCAATGGATCAGGAGCGGGTCAAAGATGTGATAGCTGTCTGATAGTAGCGGTCAATAGCACAAGTTTAATTATAGCGGACAAAATATCTTCAGAATTGAATTTCATAAATCATGCAACGAGTGCTTAGTTCATTATTAATTTAGAGCGTTGCAGGTAAATATGGTTGCATTTGGAGCAGTGCCCTCCTTATCGACTCCCTGTCACGTTACGCCCCGTGGCTAAATCCGTGCCATCATTTATGGACAAGGTACCGTGCGTACCGTGCCCCGCAGCCACCATTACATTCAAGATTAGACTATGAATGATTCAAAATGAGCTGAGGTCTCTGTATCGATCTAATCAGGAAACTCAAAAACACTCGGCATGAGCTCACTATGCATTTATGGATTCAGCTTTGTTTGGGCCCAAAGGCTACATGGGGCGAGCAGCGGAGCGGTCTGGGACTCAAAAGAACACAGCACATGAAAGACACGATTCAAAGGCTCACACAACAAAATGCAAGGCTCGACAAAATGGCAGCGCCGCTTGTTAAAAACTTCTATAGTCAAACTGCCAAGGGAGCAGCTTTCAATAAAGGATAAGCATAGCCTGTTTTAACTCTTTTTCCAGATTGACAAAACAAATGCTGAGACTGTGCTGGAAAATATGTGACCTCAAATTTATACATTTAATTATGCAGAAAATGTTTTGGAGAACAGTGTTATATAGTATTGTCACAAAAGTTAGCGCTTTTTATTATTCTAAGAGATCCCAAAGTGCTAAATCCTTCATTCCTCATTCACCTTCATCTGTAAACCCAACGTGCTTTCTCCCTTTAGTGTTCTACAAGTACATCGTCTGTCATGTCATAGTGGAAGTAAAAAGTGAAGCTGCAAATAAAGTTTTAAACACTACAGTGAAGTGTCGTTCAAAACTTTGACTGTTCTTGACTGGCTAGTTCAACTTCATTCATGCTGGGGTTGCACAATTAATTGAAACTGAATCAAAATCGCAATTTGAGTTTGTGTAATTATCAACTCACAAAGGCAGTAGTTATTTCGATAAAAGATAGAATGTTCTTTCCTGGCAGATGTATTTTTTATACAGATTGATATCAGTCTGGCCCCGCGTCCTCCGTCGCATCTTAAGCTCGGTCAAACGTGATCGCGCAACCACATCTGTTTTTTTCAGTGACACACGTGAAGCGAAGGAACTCATTGGTCACCCATGATTTGCAAATAAAATAAAATTTCTCTGACCTCAGATTAAGAGTTTAGTGCTTCGCTCATTGATTTTGCATAAATCCACAATGTTTTTTAGCTCCCAGTGATTGTCCCCGATTGGCTAATCCACTTGTCAGTCACGGCCATTTGAAAACGGGGAGATTCTGCAGTGGAACATCTTCATAAAGTATTGATGAAGTGTGTATTTTGGATCCCAGTCAAAGAATATTCTCTATCCCAGCAAAAATATCCTATCTCTTTACAGAAAAATCTTGTTGTACCTGTAGTTTAGACCTCTATAAACTTAGGATTTTTAATTTTTTTTTTTATCAGTTCATATTTCAGTTTTCTCTCAAATGTTAATGCTCTTGAAGTTGTGAACGAAATCCTACATATATCGGAAAGCTAGTCACAATTGCAATATTTGTCGGGAAAAACCCCTATTTGATTTTTTTTCCCAAAAAAATCTTGCAGCCATACTTCATACCACTGTGTCACCTCCTTGCATGTTTTTGACATAGACAGACCAAACACGTGTCACTGTGACGTTAAAGAAGACCCATTGTGCTTGTGTCTGATAATATAGTCACAATCTATGACACCTCTGGATCATTATGTTATAATTTGGACATTTTCAATCGCAAAATTAATCTAAAATAACTTAATAAAAGAAACACGTCTGCTTTAGAAAACCTGCCGTGCCCAATTGTAGCTGACGTCGCCGTAAACGACATCAAAACAAAGCGTCAACTCCTTCTATGGATAGCTGCACATCACACTAGCAAGTTTTTTCATTCGTACCAAAATGTCAACGTGACTCAGCCGAATCCTACGCGTATCACCGATTAAGAAAATAAAATTAAAGAACAGGGTAAGTATGTCAAAGTGGGCGGTGAAAATGGGGATAGATTGGTAATATGGCGCCTTGGAAATAAGAATACTCAAACATCACTACAAAAACAACTCCGAGAGGGTAAATGAGAAACAACTACAACATGGTTAAAAGCTCTGAAAAGTCAATTTTGCATAATAGGTCTGCTTTAACATGCTCATTTAAATTCATGACAGTCTAATCTTACGGCAAACATGTGGGTATAGAACCAGATACTTGACAGAACCGGCGTAAAAGAGGTCGTTAGTCGAATAGGATTGGAAGTTTGTATCATTATTATCTCACCCATTTCCATCCTGTCTAATCAAACAAACTTTACAAAAATAAAAATAAAACATCAAAAGGAACCCAGCGATTATCACCACTTTGAAAAATCACATATATTTGACCAAGGGCAAAAGAAAAAGACAAAAATGCAGAGGGATACGAATGAGAGGATAAATATATACTGCACATTATAATTTCCTGAAAGTGTTGAATATTGTGTTTAAAGTTATTTGGTTTAATAAAGTGGCAAAACTTTCAAATATACAAAAAAACATTGTAACATCTTTGCACTCAAGGAACATTCTCCAACCGTTTAACCTAGCCATAGTCGTAAAATGTAAGCGCACTCTATCCACTCTACAACAAACTTCTACATTAGTTTATTCAAAGTTTGGGGTCATCCGGTTCATGCTCACGGGGGCTTTTGGAGAGAGAGAGAGAAGGATTGTGTAGAAGAAAATGTTGAGAGCGTAGACAAAGAGCCACTCGTACGGCTCCTCTGCCTCTCTTCGGGGAGTATCGAGCAGCAGATAATAACTTTAGCATACAACGACCCCGCTAGCTCTACGGAGGTCCTCGTGAGAAGGTCAGCCTGGAGACGGAGCTGTGGGAGAAGAGGAACCAAAGGAGGAGCAGGGCTGGAAACCATGACGACGCTGCTGGTGTGAAAGGGTAAGACTCTGACTGTGAGTGAGCGGGGTGTGCTGAATAATGTGCTCAAAGTAGTATACAGACTGCAGGCTAATGGAACTATTTATAGGTTTCAGCCAGCCATGGTGTATTTGTTTGCAAGTAATACTATAGTGCAATGTCTAGGCTTGTAACTGTACATGTCTGACCACTGTTGAGACAAATAAAGGTAATAACAATTGACTTTTATGAGCTGTTATGGGTATTTTGATGGATTCGTGCATATTTGACTACTACTATTGTCATTGCCTGAGCTTCAGAAGACACATTTCAGTACTAAAAGAAAAATTCTACACTGTCAACTGGACAAAAAATTGTAGGAGTGAAGGCGTTTTGCTGTTCATCCAAGCTGCTTCTTCAGTTCTGGTCAGATTACGGCTGGACACTGCCTTATATCTATCTAAAGGAATGAGCTAGCTATACTGAAACTAACACAGCTATTGTTTATAGTTTCTGTTTGTTGGCTGGGTCCCTTCAGAAAGATATAAGGCAGTGTCCACCAGTAATCTGACCAGAACTGAAGAAGTAGCTCGGGAGAGCAGCAAAACGTCTTCACTCCTGCAACTTTTTGTCCAGTTGACGGATTAGTATTTTTCTTTTACTATGGATCATACCTGGACGACTGAGGAATTACACAGACACACACTTCACTGGTGCATCTCAGGTGGGTGTGATTGACAGGTGGGTGAGCCAATTACGGACACACGTGGTCCATCTGTATCAAAGCAAATATGGCAGCTGAATATCACAGGGGACTGAAAACCATTGGACATTCCTGCAGAATCAATGAGCGTAGCACTAAACGCTTTAATCAGAGGTGAGAGAAATTAGATTTTGTTTTAAATGATGGGTGACCAATGAGCTCTTTCATTTGTCATGCATCAGTGAAATGAACAAATCTGATTGTGCAAAAATGTTTAAGCCTGGTTTGAGGCACCGCAGAGGGAGTGATGACCAGACTGATATGCCTCTGTATGAAAAAGCACGGAGATATCATTGTGGACTTGCCAGCCAAATATTGCCACACTTTTCTTATGTATCCACTATCCATACCCACATCCATGTAGTTACTTACGATTCAGTCTGCGAGTCACACAAAAATGTAAAAAAAAACACACTGTAAATGAAAATCTGCTGCTTGTTACGATGAAAATCAGCTGTGCAGTCAGTGGACTTCCTGTTTTACAATATTGCAGTTTTCAATAGCAAAAATCTACAGTCATTATCTATCGTAATAAGTAAATCCTATAGAAATAATCATCCTAGAAATAATAGCAAACTAATAATGCACAAAATGATGCTGTGAATTTCAAGTTTATTCTCAGTTAATATATACTCAATTCTATGACTCTAAAGATCTGAAAGCAGCTGCACTTAACCTTTGAATTTGATTAAAATTGTAATTAAAATCTTTGGACATGTGTAATGGCATAAGACTTTTTCACATGTTCCTAAAAATATTTACGGTCATAATTATCTGACCCCAGTTTCAGTAGTTTTTCTTCAAAACTGGCATCCCCCTCACTGTCTCATTGTTTATGTAATGATGACGTCTGTACAAGCCTCTGTATCTGCTTGTATAAAACCCAGTGTGGGATTGTTTCAAATCTAATCTATTTTCTACCACAAAAAGACAATTGTTTTGACTCAAGATGTCTTACTTCGTTCTCACCCAACTATTTCCACAACACATGTAAGTAAAAATCTGTTATTTTACTTGATTGATTTATGACTAACACGTTCTGCTTTTCCACAAACGACGTCTCAGCTTCAGAAATGAATCTACCATGTCCTTTTTGGAAACATGACACCTGTCTCCGCCAAAACTTAGCATCTGCTCTGGGTCAGCGTGCCTTCAAATGAGATGTATCCTCTGCCACAGGTCAAGTGGACAAGCTAAGAGGTGCCGCCACCAGCCACTGTCTGTCCTTCCCCAGATAAGAGCACTACACTCGAGCACCAAGAGAGAGAGAGGGGGGGGGGGCGTCTGAATCACATGCCACAACCCACCGCCCAATGAGAACGCTGCCCCTACAGGCTGACCCCAGAACAGCAGAAAGCACGAGGTGGGAGTGACCCTAATGAGCAGTGACTGAGTTGGGTGAGAACTGCAAGAATTTTAAGAGAAGGGACAGAGTGGAGTGAATGTGAAATAGAGGCCCTGCGGGGGCTGAGGGGAGTGTTTAGGGTTAGGATTATTTTATATTTGAGCACCTTGGACCTCTTCTCTGTTTGTTTAAGAGCGGATCTGCAGAAGAAGAGGTTAGAAGAGGGTTGAACACTTGACTCCTTGGTTTTGTTTTCACCTCTGGGACAGTGTGAGGAGAGTAATATGAACCTTAAGAAAGTTATTACATGCAACCTCTCGTCTTAGTCTGGTCCTAAACACATACTGATGGAGCAACATGAAACTGATACAAGAATCTGAACTGTATTGAATAAGAAAGACACGTTACATTGATCAGTGCTGACTGTTTTATCTACCAAAACACTATTTTAATGAGGCAGGTAAAATAAATAAAAATCAAAACCTTCCTTGACGACTGCTGATTTGTGTGAAACTCACTGCTAATTTGAAATGAAAACTTTGTATTATTTAAAATTCAACAAGAACCACAGTTATTTCCATTACTTAGATATTGCCGTGATGAATCAATAAAAGGGCCCAATTATTTTTTTCACTGAGAAAATACGGAATTTTTTTTTTTTCAGCATTGCTTGATTGACCAATTTATATTTTATTTTCAAAATTGTTTTAAATCAACCAAACAGAATTTACATGTCTTGTATTATTCCTCACACAGAGCAAGTGTACAAATGTGATCATTTCTGATTTGTCCCTTCATAGACCATAGGTTATACAGCACTGGAACCTTTTCCTTTAAGTGGACACCTATTCACTCTCACTGTTAGGGACATCATTAAATTATAGGTCATGCAAACAGTTTTTTTTTTTTATTTAGACTTAAGCGGGGGTTCCCATCTTTATTCTACTGCGTGAGAATATGTTGTGTCCATCACTAATCCGTAATCAAGAGCTGTAATCAGCGCTACGATTGAATATGCTTTGTTGGTCCACTTCAATTTCAGTTTGCTGTCTGAAAAGAGCTGCTCCAAAACTATACACACACCGTAGACTGTATATATAAATGGATATACATATATAGCTAACGTGCTAGCCGTCACGTTCCAAATAGGAAGTGAGCATTGGTGCACTTCCGGTTCCATCGACTCTGGCTCCAATTCACTTTACATCGGAAAACTTCCACGTCACCCCTCTCTCTGTAACTGCTGCAGTGACCCTCATCATTCTGACCGTAAAATGTTCATATTAACCCGCTCTACATGATCCTGGTATTTTTATTTCGCTATTTTGTCCATAAATCAATATGTGAACATTGATAACAGAAAAGTCAGGTGCCTTCCTAAGTTTCCGTTCCCTCCTAAACCAGCAGAGCGAGTGGGAAGGGGCGTCGTACCTTCGACCATCTCGCTCCAGGTTGGTTCTTTAGTTGCTTTGATACTCGTGGTTGGGATTCCTAATATGGAACTCAATCCAAATTCGTCCCTATAACTGCTAGCCTCGATGAGCTTCATTCGGCTGAAGTGGAACACTGTGGGTGACGTCACACTCCCTCGGTCCACTTCTTTATACAGTCCATGGCACACACCCAAAAATTATTGCATGTGAATATTATAATGTGCGATAGGGTCGGTGAGAACTACAGATAAACTGAAATACATTCCTCCTCCGTCTGTGTTTTTAAAATCAATTAAAGCTGTTTAATTGAGCCATGACAGAAATCATTTAGTTTCATATTTTGATGTCTTAAAATGTGTAGCCAGACAGGAATACCGCCCCAAAAAACCCCTCCAAACCCACCAAACTATTACCTTCTAAACTTGTACATTTAATATTTTGTGAAACAATTTTCCCACTCCACATTACAAAAGCAGCTCATTCTGCACCTCAATGGCACAACAATAGCTATTTTTTTTAGCATATACACACCTGTTATTTACCCACACTCCTCACACCAGCTAGATAAAAGCAGAGTAAATAATCCCAATCACATTGCAGATCAAAACACAATAGTAAAATCTGGCTTGGTGTAATGAATTTTCTAAAACAATGGAGTGTAGAGACCGGCGAGGCTCCAACGCAACAGCCGGCGCTACCGTATCTGGCAAATGAACCTGTTTTTTTTCCCTGTTTTATTCGACTTAATAAAAAGCTAGAGTAACATCAGTACCATTAACCTTAATATTCCCACAGACGCAGCTAAGACTGAACCGGGCGGCTGCTCACTTTGCTGGAGGCGGTGTGTGCCAGGAGAGAGAGAGATGGAAGTGTATGGGAATGTATTCAAATATTGGTTTCTTTGTAACTGTTAGCGGAATACAATTGTTCTTTCTTCCTAAGCTTTGAAGAGAAATGGAAGGTTCTCAAATAGTGGTACAGGTTCCAAACTTGTACCACTAAGCTTCTTTTACAATAGGCTTGATAATACGATTGATAAAATGCAATGTGGATGCAGCCGATTTGAATTTGAATACACTATAACCAGTATTTTTCTTACAATGAAATAAATTAAACCGGTGGCTACAGTTTTCTTTGTTGTAGGATCCTTCAGTCATTAGTCAGCAGTGGTGGAACATAACAAAGTAAAAGTAGTATAAAGTAAAGTGTAAGTTTTAGGTTAGGTACTTTTTACTTTTACTTCACTGCATTTGAGAGGAGGTATCTGTACTTCCTACTCCACAACGTTTTTGAACAGGACTGAAAAGTAAAAGTATTTTTTGTTTCGTGTATGAGACCTGCTGAATAGGCTGAGGAGTTTATATTTAACACGTTCATTATTTGAGTTTCTATTGAACAAAATTCAGTACAAATCTTTGTTAAAATCACTACATTTCAAGCCTTATAAAATATGCATCAAATACTTACATTTTAAATAGGTACGTTAATACTTTTACTTTTTCTTGTGATACTTTTACATGTCCCACCGGGAGGAGGGGAGGAGGCCCCGGGGAAGACCCAGCCCTGGGGTCCCACCAGAGGAGCTGGAGGACGTGTCTGGGGTGGGGGAAGTCTGGGAATCCCTGCTTAAACTGCTACCCCCACGACTCGGCCCCGAATAAATGAAAGAAAATGGATGGACGGATGGACTTTTACTTTTACTTGAGTTTTTTTTTTTGCTCCAGTATCTGTACTTTTACTTAAGTAACAAAATTAAGTACTTCTTCCACCGCTGTTAGTCATTCAAGAGGCATTTCAGGATCAACCAATAACAAGTCACAGGGCAGTATTAGTCGTAGTATTGTAGTTTGGACCAAAGCCAAACGTGAAGCACCTAAAACAAACATGGCGACGCAGTCAGTGTAGTGTCCCGATCACCTTCAGCAAGTGCTATTCCAGACTGATAATGTTTAAAACTCAATTTTACCCCAGGGATCCATCTCCAGATCTCCAGGCTTGGGCACAACTACCATAGCTGGAATATTCTGCTTGTTTCGGGTTGGTGGGTAAGACTGAACACAAAGAGGAAACCCACCCAGACACGGGGAGAACATGTAAACTCCTTTTGAAAGTCCCAACCTGAGCTGCCTGTCCCAATGACTCATATCCCGCCAACCGCACTCCAAGCTCAAAACGTCTGAACTCAAACCTAAAGCAGAAAAGAAGAAAATGACATCTTTGAAGACCTTCAGTTCAGCTCCTCATTCACTCGCTCCTTTTATCCACCCCAACATCTCCTCTGGCCTCGTGTGAATGAAACGCCAGTCCACATTAGCCGGTGAATCCAACAGACTGGCGGTTGCAGGAGGAGGCTGGAGATGGCTTGGCTGGCACAGAGAGTATGTGTGAGCGGGCAGAGCTTGTCAGTCGGCGAGGGTCATGAAAAATGGATGGAGGCTGTGGTGTCAGTGCCAGAGCAGAGGAGGAGAGGAGCGGGGCATTGATGGTTGGTGTGAACTATGGAACCATGGCCAAATCTGCCCCGTGCATCGTCACCCCAGAGGTCTACTCTACTGCCAGCAACACTGCATTAGCTGAACTCAGTATGGATATCCCTCAGGTGGGAGAGTTGGTTTGCAGAGATCGGAAGTATCTTTGTCACTGTCAAAATGAAGAGTGCACAATGGGAGTTTGTGCGATTGTTGGAGAGGATGAAGACTGGGAGACTCTAGTTTTAAAAATGAACACTGCAAATTATGTAACTGATGTCTGATATTTAGATGTGTGTAATAAGCAAAACTATTAATGGTCCAGAGGTGGAGAATACTCAAGCAAAAGTACATTCAAATAGTCTTAATTAAAGTATTGTATAGCCATCAGAGCTCATCATTCCCCTGTGAAGTACTCGTAGCTAGTGATGTGACGTTTGTGAACAATTTGGCTCTTTTGAACGGTTCTTTAACATGTTTTTAAAAGAGCTGAATCTTTTCCTTCTAGTTTTTTATGCATTTTTAATTCAGGTTAACACTGAACTGACACAAGAATCAGCACAGAAGCAGAGCAGGCGACACGAGCGAAAGATTTGAGCACAATTTTTTTTTAATATTTGGCATCATATTAAGTTAGTTTTCAAATTATTATTATTGTAGTGCAACATTTTAGTTAGATGATGCATAATTCCAAAGGGTAAACACTCTCACACTCTCAGTTTGAACCATTTTAAACACTTTGGTCATTTGTCTCTCAGCTTCTATCATATAAATAAATCATAAAAGAGCCAGTCTTTTGAACGACTCTTTGAAATGAACAGATCCAAAAGATTCAGATCATATAAAAGAGCCGATGTCCGATGGGCCTATGTGAAAGTCGTGCCCAGGCTGTGACCAGGGACCCTCACTATTACATGGGAATATCCGAGTGCTTTCCAAAAATATAGTTTAGTTTGTTAAATAAAAAAGGGAGAATGTCCATATGTGACCAGTGCAGGAATCTGGGAACTACACTGGAAAATGTAAATGATGTTTGTAATAATGTCATTTTACATATTAGCTGTTTGTGAATAACATAGTTCATTTGACAACTTTGTGATAGGCGTACACATAAACCTAACACAAAGTTTCCAACATGGCGCATCACTTGACAGTGCTTTGTCGTCTGGTTCTTTATGGCATATGACAGGGGTGGCAAACATGTTAGGTACAAAGAGCCAAACTTTTCAACCGTAAGAGTCAAAGAGCCACACGATGCACTGACCTGCCAAGACAGACACACACACACACAATTACAACAATATTACTTCCCAAAACAACAGCAAGCATTGTACTTCTGTTCATTTCAAGATAAGTGTCCACCCTCAACACACACACCAAATGCAGCTTAGCCAGAGTTAACACAGCACCTACCCCAGAGGTCAGATACCCCCACACACACACACATAAACACACACAGGCATCTCTTTCTTTCTCTCGCTCTATCAAACACACACATTTGCTCTTTATCTTCATCTCTGTCTCTCTCTGACACACACAATTACTGAACACACTTCAGAAACACATGTAGGGCCTGTATAATGTAAACTGATGGAATATTTTTAGTTTATTTTTTAAGTCTATTTTTTTAATTATTCTAAGATATTTATTATCTTTATTGCATGTACCTTTTTCCTTCTGTTCTTTAACTGTGCGGTGCAATACTGGCATTTTCCCACGAATAAAGGCTTATCTTATTAAAATATTAACACAAGCATAAATCAGGTGTTATTTCCAAACTACATCAGATTTTCTTACCTTGTTGGAGTGATGGGATGATAATCTCAGTGGGATTTTTTATTATCTGGAACCAAGGTTTCAATTACATCCACAAAACTTTAAAAAACAAAGTTTTAAAAACTCTCCTTCGTTCTACGTTTTTTTAGCACGGGCAACTTTATAGGATGCAAGTGTCAGTTTCTCCATGCTTGTTCAATTGATGAAACATTTGAGACTGTCTTTTTACCTGGCTTTTCAAGGTGCTCAGTTTGTGCTTGCGTAGTTCAGAACCTTTGGGGAATTGCTTGTCCATATGAGCCTGGAGAGGCTAAAATGACGCTGAAGATTTGAAGCCTTGAAATGTGATATTGTAGTATTGCAGATTGATTTGCCATTCCGTTCAATAAAAAAGTAAGCATCTTCCCATTCTTTCTGCTGTTCATCCTCATATTTTCGTTTAGTTTTGCATTTTGCCATTTTGACTCGAGGGTAACAGTCTGCACGTGCATATAATGTTTACTTATTTTCGCGGCATTAGACATGACCCGCACAGATGACGAGCGGTCACGTGTCAGACGCAGCATAAAAAAAAAAAAGCTGATAAATCAGTTTTTATATATTGTTTATTATTTGTTTTAATAAGCCCTGGTGGATTTGAATGTGTTTTAAGAGAGAAAAAAATAAGTGAAACATGAAACGATGCAAAGAGCCACAGTATATAGAAAATATGATAAGAACCGCATTCCTATTGGCAGAGAGCCGCATGCAGCTCGAGAGCCGCGTGTTCGTATGATATGATGTATGATAAGGAAAAACTGTTTTGGGATAAACAACTGCAACCCTGTACGAGATTTAAGTCTTTGAAAATTATAGGTTGATGCGCATATCTGAGTTGTCTTGAGGCACAAATTGATTGCAAGTTAATAAATATTGTATTGAGTATTGAACACGTCACCCTCAGCCTTCTATCAATATGAAATGGAAATAAGACCGGATTTGACTTGCAGCATGAACCAGGGATAATGTAATATTGATAACCGGTCATACAATGTTAGCCAAAGCAGCCATCTTGTTAATATTTGATTTGAGCTGTGCATATCTGTGTAACTCAAAGGACACATATTATGGAAAATTGACTTTTGGAGCATTAGGACATTATCCTTTCCTTACCAAAAACATATCTGGAGTTGCATTTTGCTTCATTCACATTTGTTTCATTAATCCTGTTTACAAAGCTGTCTTGTCTAAGAAATTACTCTGTTTAAATTTTCCCCGGATAGTTACGTCACAGGTAAAAAAAAAGGAGAAAAAAGTGTTTTTATTTTCATAAACCACCAGTGGCTATTAAATTAGCAGTAGTCAGGTTGCCTCAAATTTAATGTAGATATTATTGTAAGTTCAAAAACGAAGTATCAATGCTATGGTAACACAATGATGGGAAAAAAAGTTACTTTATTTATAGTATAGTCCAGCAACATTCTCTTTATTTCAGACTAGAGGTCCAAATGAAATAAAAACAAAAACTCACACAAGACAGACGACACCAACAACACAGACAATTATTAAAGGCAGCTATACCAGTGTTTCCATAGAGAGGACTGGTCCACACAGCTCTACACCTGAGCTTCACCAGCACTGCCACAAGAGAGTTCCGAGTCATTTAGGCGACAGATGAACTTGTACATCAAAATTCTCTTGTGTGCCTGAAAAGTGTTCACATGGTCCTGACAGGACACGACACTGGCACTATTAGACCTGGACGTTTTCAGCAGGGAATCATTATAGGTCTGTTTAAACTTTTGTAGTGGAGTCTTCTTATATTTGCACCACAGTGGGGCTGTATACAAAGGTGTACAGTATGTGCTGAACAGGTAAAAGTTTACACTGTCTGAACAAATCTCCTGACAAAAATATTGATTTGGGCATACAATATATGGCATTGCTGATTAATATCATCATCACAGAAGAGGACGAAAGCCATGACTTTGTATGCCATGCCTCACTTATATAAGTTGCAACAATAGCTTACTAGACAAAACAATACAGGTTTTCTCACTAAACAGTGGCATATGCGTACCAAACAGAGTGACCATCTGAAATATAAGGATCCATATGACCTACCAAAAAAACTATTGTATATTGATGCTCATTAATAAAACAGTTTGTAAAGACAAGCCTATTCATACAGTCATCTTCATTCTGTGAACACTCATATGGTGCATAGACGCTGAGAATGACAAGGTCCTTATTTTCTACCTTGAAGTGCACAGCAGCACTTCTGTCTGATAACACTTATCAGTCCTTTCACTATGCCCATGGATAAGGCCACTGTGGACTCCCCAGCTAGAACAGAGAGACTACTTTTTACAGCTTAATGTAGGCAAAACACAGGAACTGATTATCGACTTTAGAACAAAAAAAAAAACCTGTCCAGACCAACTCCAGTGGTCATCACATGGCAGTCTATTGAAAGAGTCAAAACTTTTAAGTACTTGGGAGTCAAAAAACACTTTTATACTAGCTACTGTGCATTCTTATAACAAGCACTTTGTCTGACACTGTGGTATTGACATGCTGTATCTTTGTGCGCTGATGTTACAGTGAGTCTGGAGCAGAGTCCATTATGTTGTGTCTAGTGTCTGTTTCTGTCTGTTTGTGTGTGCGCATGTTTGTATGTGAGTCTATGGCATTTTAGTTTACCTCTTGATTAATAAAGCATCTGTTAAAGTGTAATGCACAGCTCCAAGTTGTTTAATCCTCCTTTAACTCCACACTGCCAAGAAATATGTTACATATTTCTCAACTACCACTTCATACATCACATACACAGACCGTTAAAGGTAGAGTAAGATGCTAAACTCACATGGTAAAGGTAAAAATGCTAAACTTTTTCCATTTGATTGTCTCCCATGACATTTTTACTTATACATTAAAGTTCAATGGGTTTATACTTCTTTGTAGGAACTATAGTTACTAATGCTGGATAAGACAGGTAATTTTGGATGGTGTGCCTTTATGTGAAAATACTTCAGTCAGTTGTGAAAGCCTCAAGGCAAATTGCTACCATGAAGACAACAGTTTGTGCACCTGGCTTTTAAAGTGCAATTTCATTTAAGGCTACATCTCCGAATGTCTTCTTCAATAAAAGAGTCGTCCTCCATGTTTATTTGTGATAAACACAGGGAGGCGGTTGGTATTAAAATGCTTTTCCTTCATATCTATCATTATATCTGGCATTTACTTTGTTTTACTCACAAGGTTTGTATTTGCGCATTGCACGTAGAAAGTGACTGTCTTCTCCCTAATCTAAGATGTTGTTTGTATCTGTGGAGTGTACATTAGCGACTGTCCCGTCTGTACAACTTAATGGACTTTGTGTGTAAAACATCATCAGTAAACACAAACTCATAATGAATAATGAAAAGAGCTGCTGCTGCGTATATGCTTTTGTTCTCACATAAATAGAGCATGTTGAATGGGATGGTGAGTCTAGAGCAATAAGCTGATACATAAGAGGAGCATAAGGAGCTCAGCTGGTGGTGTTTTTACATTGATCTGAAGGTTGGTGGTTCAAATCCAGCTCTTGACATAAAAATCAATGGAAAAGCAGCCAGATCCACGGACCCACAGGTTGGCAGTGTGCTTCCAACTCCCACAGATCAATGTTCGTTGTGTCCTTGCGCAAGACACTTTACCCACCTCGCCCCTTGATGTAAAACGCTTTGAGTGCCTTGAAGGTGGCGCTTTATAAAAATGTGTTGCATAACTCTGGTTTAGATCACAGATGTCTCGCAGTTGCTTTCAAGTCAAGCTTGTTGGTTTACTAATCACAGTGTGTTGCTAACAAGATCTGAGATTATGCCAGTTTCATGTGCTTGATGGGCAGTTTGGATGGGAGATTTCTCCCAGGGTGGTGCTCATTCACCCGACCAATGTGCTTTTGGTCGGATGCTGAAAACAAACAGTTTGAGACTATAATTTGAGCTGAAACCATCACCTAAAGGAGCAGGCAAAATGGACTTTTCAGACCCTTTAACCATGTTATAGCTGTTTGCCATTCTCATTCTCTTAAAGTTGCATTTGGAGTGATTCGTGCATGTCTGAATGATCTTTAATCACTTATTTTCAAGACACCATTTGGCTGATCAATGGTACACGCCCACTGCTCTGTACGTAACTTAATTCTTAAATTTTATTTTCTTAATTGATGATATGCGTACGATTCGGCAGCATTATGTAGTCATTTTTTTCACTGTAGTCAAATGAAAAAAAAAACCAAAAATCTTCTGCTCTCTAGTGTGATCTGCAGCTATGCATAGCCAATAGCTCCATAGCTCTTTGTTGTGATGTCGTCTGTGGCGACGTCAGCTCCCACTGGACACACTAGTTTTCTAATGCGGAGCTCAGTGGACTTATTTCTTTTATATAGAATATAATATTGTGACTTACCCAGGTTTGCTACATCAGAAAAGCATCTTATTTCACTACCCATTTGAACTGAAAATAGCACGTTTTGAATTTTCATCTACCAACTCACCTCATTACATGTATATTCCAATTGCACATATATTATACATTATAGATGGCTGGCTGCACACTAGACGCATAAGATAGTTCTGAACATTTGTGATTGGATTTGAACCCCATGCTGGCGTGTTTACTTACTGTGTGCTGTGCTCGCTCTAGCCTGCAGGCATGAAGGCAACGTACAGTCACCGCTTCTCATGTACCGTTCTGACATGTGCTATATACATATGCATATCTGTGTGTTTCAACATTTATTTTTACCTTGGTACATAGCGTGGGTTATGCATGATTTTATATTTACTTATATGGGAATTCAAGGGCCTGTACCTGATTTTAACCACTTAGACCTTGCAAGGTGACACAGAACCGTCTCATGTAGTTGTTTGCACAGTTCCCATCAATCTATACATTAGTGTGATTTTCGATACTTTTGACAACTCTAATTCTGTATAAGTTATTAACGTACAAAATGCTTAGTGAAATCCATGGGTTATTTCTTTCAGTCTT
Source organism: Periophthalmus magnuspinnatus (assembly GCF_009829125.3). Lineage (NCBI taxonomy): Eukaryota > Metazoa > Chordata > Actinopteri > Gobiiformes > Gobiidae > Periophthalmus > Periophthalmus magnuspinnatus. The sequence goes on from NC_047132.1 coordinate 19,827,213, forward strand.
TTTTTCCCATCAATTACCTACATTTACAAGAACTTAAAATCAGTTACCGAGCCTTCAGTGTAGAGCGGGCTGCGTGGCAGTGCAGCTCTGTGCCAGTTTGGTGCATTGCCTGCATTTATATAGTCCCTTGGGTCGCACAGGGTCAAATGGGACGGCCCATATTCAAGGTTTATTTTGACAAACATCCACTTATTATTCATCCACGCCAGACAACAGCCTCTCCAAGATCAGGAACATCAAACATGTCAGCCAGACACACGCCAGGGCTGGGAGGTCAAGAAAAGAAGTATTCAAATGAGAGGAGATGCTCAGATTTACAGCCTGAATTGGAAACATCCACTTATTTTAGTTTTTAAGAGGACTTTGACAAACTATTGATCCACAAGGGAAATTACTTGGACACAGTAGCTCTGAATACTAAAAACACTTAAGCACAAACATAAAGTAAGTGAAACTGTATAAAACAGTGATCTACAGTGGTATGTAATGCATTTGATTTATATACGACATTTTTGGACATTCTAAGAGCCGTTACATGCATTACTTGTGCACTCCACACCAGGTGTCTATAAGATATGTCTGTATTTATGCTGGCCTGGGATAGACTGACCGGCCCCGCCAATCACGAATCCTTCACACCACATACATACATAGGCAGGGTGGGTGAAGTGTTTGCCCAAGAACACAAGAGCATACACTGGTCTGAGCTGGGCTCGAACAGCTGACCTTTGGGTAGGAGGGTGAACATACTCAGTTTATGGAGCTCAACAGTCCCATCCACTTGGATATCTGCTCCAATTCCTGAGGTAAATTCCTATAAACTTTTCCCATTGACTTTTTGAAAAATCTGAGTATTAAAAGTTCAAAGGCATTGCATCGGTAACTAATAACCACAACACCTATAATTTTATGTAAAATCTATTTCTGAAATTATATAAACCACTAAGTTATTACAACACTCAGCCAAATTTTGCATTTTAAATGTACTTTTTGGAGATCCATGGATAGTAGTTAGCACGTAACAAAACATAAGGTTAGCCTCTGTGATGCCTTTGAACTCTGAATTTTTTGAAATGTTTATTGGAAAAATTGGAGTGGACTTCAAAGTTGGCAGGACTGTGGAGCTCCATAATATAATATAAGAAGTAGAAAAACAGAGTGCAAGCTGTAGAAGTATAAAAGATGATGTAGTTTAGAGTAAATACAGCTGAAATTATACATAGAATAACGTTGTCAAACCTTTTGGGGCATGCATCTGCTAAGTGTTTCAAAAACATGTTAAATTCAATTTTAGGTATGTCATGATTTCTGGAAAACTGACATTTTAGGAGGCGCAAACTAAATGGAAAAAATAGGACTTGTAATCATGAAATCTTTCTCAACCAAACAAAATAAAGTTGATTGAAATTATTTGTTTTTTTTCTGAAAAACTTTCTCAGACTAGGTGCACTGAAATGCGTTAACTGTCACTGCTGTTTTCATGGACATATGACTCCATGGCTAAACATATGTATGACCTCCAAATCACAGTTACAACAATTATCATATTTGAATGACCCTTGATAGGTACCATGATCATTGGCACAAAAACTTCCAAAAGTATTGTAATAGCTCCGTGTTGGGATGTGTTATTGTTTTATCCCTGTTGCATCAGGAGGGGGCGCTGTGGGGGTTTTGGACAATGTGTTGTGTTTTGAGAAGAGGGACTGAAGGGGAGGTCCGAGTTCTGTTCTGTTTTTTTTTTTAGAGAGTTAGCGTGAGCTGTGGCTGAACAGCAGCTCGGTTGAGTGCCACCACTTTAATAAATAAACCCGTTTGCAAGAAACAAGGCGTGTGCTTCTTACCTGTGACTACGGGGCATTACAGTATGTATAGCTAAAGAAAATTCTGTCAGCTGGACAAAAGTGGTAAAGTCAAGATGTTTCACCACTTAGGCCTGTCACGATAAGTGTGATATGACTGAAGTAAATAGACGATAAATGATAATGTTGAAACCATATGTATGTATGTATGTGTACACACACATATGTATACATACACATATGTATACATACATAATCTCACCGTAGTACATACAAATTTCCCAGAAGTGCAAAGAAAAAAATTACCCACGATAAATATTGACCCTCAAAAACTTTTGTTCCAGCAGTTATGTTTTGAACAATAAGTCGATATAGTATTTGTTGTGACAGGCCTATCGCCACTCATCTGAAGAAGCCACTGGGATGATAAGCGTCTTCCTGGACAACTAAGGGATCACAGTGACAAAAGCATGAGAATTTGTTGGCATCAATGGGCTACAGAGGTGAGTAAATTAATCTTTGTACATTCGTTTCCCCACCCAGTCATTACAGCTACAAATAAATAGCATACTTAACCAAACATCCACATAGAGAAGTGCTGATGTCAGAAGCCAAGCACGCTGAGCCATGAATAAAACCGTCTACCTAAACAGCAGAAACAGTAGCGAGTCTTTTACCACTCTGCAAAAAATGTACTTTTTGTTTGTTAGAAGAACATCACCGTATGGCCACATATTCCCCATGGATCAATCTGGCCCGTGACAGCTTCTCCTAAGCTCCCTTTCTTTTTTTCTACTTGCCGAGTTCGCCTTATTATCCCCTTCCCCTCCAGGCGATTTCCAAACAATGTGTCGTTAAAGTCCTTCTGTAAGCTGTGGCATCTTGGTCTATACTGGCGGAGTATAGCCCACCTCGTCGCCTGTCTGGAAGGCACATGGATCTGTCTGTATCCTGTCAGGTTGAGTGTGTTACAGTGGACATGCTGACAGCCACACCTGTTGGCTGGGACTATTGCTCCTGTCGGTCTCTGTGTGTGCACTTCGCAGTCTTCAGGCCTGCCATGCTGCCGACATCACGCTCCTCTGCTAATCAATGAGACGCTATAAAGTAGAGCGGGAGAGCGGCTTTGACCTTGGCTGTTCAGGGGGGCTCTTGATAGCTTGCTGTAAAAATGTGTCATAAATACTGAAATGCACACTACCAGTCAAAAGTTTGGACACACCATCTCATTCAGTGTCTTTTTTTGTTTTTGTTTACCATTTTCTCCATTTTAGATACATACAGAAAATATATGAAGCAAGATATATGGAATTATGTAATAAAGACATACACATGTTTCATAACGAGGTCTCCTGAAATGGTTTTCACTTCACAGGGCCATGTCAGGGTCAACAAATACCAAAGGAGCAAAGCAGTGATCAAAGCAAAGGGTGACCATTTTTAAAATATAAAATATAAAACAAGTTAGAGTTTATTTTGTGTTTGCACCATTCCATACGTGTCCATTCATAGTTTTGGTGCCTTCAGTGAGAATCTACAATGTAATCTTAGAAATAAAGAATAAACACAGATCCAAACTTTTCACTGGTAGCATTTGTTTATACTGAACTGGACATGTACATTAAATCCTTACACAAATTTTTCTTTTTTTTTTTTTTTCCTTTTAGCTTACATGTACTGGCATTATGTTGATAATATCTGTGCTAAATGATTGTATTCACTCTTTGCACTTGACAGCCAAAGTCAACAGACACCAAACATTCAGTGTGAAGAGTATACAAAAGTTACTAAACTGCATTTATACAAGGTTTTCAACAGTTTGGATCAAGGTGTGTTTCAAAACACTAGCACACTTGCAATGCAAAGTATAACATCAGTCCAATGTTGATCTTGCAACTGCAAATGAAAAGGACATAACTTGAGCAACAGCACTTACATAAACAACTGAACGACCTTTTGTGTGAAGAGTGTAAAACTGTTTCAAGTTTGGATGACTGCAGGTGCATCGGGGAGGGCCCCCAGCTCATCCCAAGTCAACATTATTACTTTGCAACAGATTTGTGGTGGCATCTGTGGAGAGCTTTTCTGTGATCTTTCAAAAATATGTCTGCAAAATGAATGCACATTCTTTATGAAAATTACCTATTACTGAGTTGATTTGAGACTAATTTAATAAAAGCAATAGGTCTTCTCGGAAATTGGCCTTTAAACTTTAAAGGTCTTCTGTGCGGCTCTGTGTACTGTGCAAAATTAGTGTTTACTCCCCAAATCACCTCAGATCAGTCTTCAGTTAGCTTAGCCGCTCAGCTCGAGGCGGCAGAGGCCAACTGCTGGGCTTTAGCACTGGGTCCTGTGATATTCTGTGTAAACCTTTGTAGACCACAGAGCTAAGATGCTTTAGGGAAGCGGGGCTTAGCTGTGCTTAGCTCCAGATGACTCCTGCAGCTCTGCGCTTCTTCCAGGAGCAGCCCACAGCCAGACCTGCAGTGAGGAGCAGAGGAGCAGGAGTGGAGGGCGGCAATGTAAGATGGAGATGTGGAAGCAGCTACAAACACTGATACTATGACCATGTGTTAATGTAAAGGAATATTTTAATTAAATCAAGTATGATCCAAATTACAGAACGACTGTAGTATGCTTTTCTTCCATCATTTAAAAGTCAATCTTGGCTTTAAAACAGCACAGCACATTTACAACCTTTAAAGTGTTGTGGCTTAATGAAAATGTTCACCGGTGTCATGGCAACAGGTGAAAAGACCGGCAAAGTGCAGCTCTTTTATGCGAAAACCATCAAAAAGTGACTGCAATACTCAAACACTACATCAAGTGTGTTTGAGGGAAGCAAAGACAAAGCTGATTTTGCAATAAGCTTATGTGAGTGAGTCAATCGCGCCAATAAATGAACATTTGAAGTAAACAGTGACATCTTTGACTGCTCACAACTTGCTAATGATATGCAGCATTCACATTCATTGCGACTGCACCCTAACACTAACTGGGAGATACTGCGTAGAAACAGAGCTGTCTGGCCTTTTGGTGTGTTAGGATCCTTACATGTCCTCAAAATCCCCCAAAAAAGTATCTCCCTTTTGGAATACTGCCCAGCCACATCCTGCCACTGCAATAGAGCTTGGGATTGAACATCAAAAAACAACCATTGTTAGCAAAATCCACAATGTTTGATGTAAGCATAACCAAGTACAGGATAGAATAAGGTAATTGCTGCACAACTGCTTAAATTAGCAATTGGTGTAAGATTAACCAGGGACTAGGTTCTGAAGGAGGGTTATAAGGCAAAAGCTACAGCCAAAAAAGAAAGCATTACCAGAGCTAGACATAAAGCTTGAATCATATTGGACAGAATGAACACGTAACATTAACATTCACTCATTAAAAAAAAAAAAAAAAAAAAAAGATATACCCCAATGTCGCTATCTGAGCTCAGATTACGTAAAGTCCTACCAGCTCAGTAGTCAGTTATTAGTTAGTCAAGGCAAAAATCCTTTGATGCAGTGTGGTACCGTCCTACCACACTCCAATTGTCCGTGGTGGTGGGAGAACAGCCTGCTCTCTCAGAAGATTGGTTTGGTTCAGTTCGGTTCAAACAGGAAGACTCACCATCCCATCTCTTCAGGGAGAAATCCAGTTCCAAGGTCCACTCTAAAGCCTAGTCTGTGTGGAGAACAGGGCTATTACTATAGAGTTTGTATATCTATCTTAATATGGCCAAAGTATTAATGCAAAAGCTTTAAAAATAACACTTTAACATTAACAATTATGTCTCAATCATATTCTTCAAATAAGTATTTTCAGTGGTAAACTACTTTTATAGTACAGCACCTTTAAAAATGTACTGAATAGCACTGTAATAAACCATTACTCTTAATCATGGAAAATAAAATTCACATTTCTTTGCAATATAATACATTTATATTTGTAATATAACCAAAAATAAATAAGTAGACATATCTGTTTTTTACAGTGCAATATTAGCGCAGGGCAAATGACAGCGGTGACATCACATACTCAAATCACAGCACTGCGCTTGTATAAACTACAACAATAAAATAGCTTTTCATATTCTTGAAATAGCTTTACTTCAGTAGTGCATTTTATTATTTTCATGGCTTATTTTGTCATATAATAGTGTTAAATTGTCCATAAGCACATACTCTAGACATGCCCCTGCCATAGCACATAACAGCTTATAGGGAAACCACGTGCTGTTTTTCTCCATGGCCAAAATGAAGTAGCTTAAGTTTAGCTGCTAAATTAGCCGGTAACAAGTACACCTCTTCTCCTACAGAGTCACTCACCGAGACGTTTCAATGGTTTCAATATTTCATTGAGAGTTAAATTCCTTCAGCCCAGATCCCCTGTAGAAACAGTGAATTTATCTTTAGCTTGTAACTTAACATTAGCATGTTAGCTCCAAAGTTAGCGCTTGGATTCCATTCACCAAGTTGACTTAAATCCACTGGTTGCAGAGGTGGGTCAGGTCCGGTCTCTGATCTCTTGGTCCGTTGTCAATGTTGATGTATTCAGATTTAGTTATGTGGTTATAGCTCAGGTTCAAGTTGTGTGTGTGCTCTACCTCTCAATCAGCAGGAAAAAAGAACAAGTGCACACGGCTTCAGTGGTGAAGGGTGGGCTAGTCGTAGCCTTGGGCCAGTAAAGACTCAGCATTTCTATTCTGGCCTATTACAGGCGTGGAGTTTCTCAGCAGAAATGATTTACATCACAGCAAATACATTTTTACATCTGGGTCCTAAAACCTACTGGGTTACATAAGCATGGAAAACATTCATGGAGCGGCATTAGACAAAACAGTATTAAAAAAGTAAACAAAAGAACCTAAAAAAAACAAAACAGCTTTAACATACGATTATCAGAAAACTTTTTGATACATGCCAAGTTAAGGCTTTATCATCTTAAAATCACCATTGGTTTAACATTAGGCAAAATGAAAATTCTATGAAATTTGACAAACACAATCCTGAGATCTTTTTTAATTTTAATTGGCAAACTCCTAACAAATATCATAGTGTGATGCTATAGTTTTACCAGCTGTCCAAAGTCAGGATTAAAACTACTTCTATTGGTAGTTTGGTCCATTGTGGGAAACTGAAGTGTAGCTCAAAACACAATGGAGCTCTGGTAGAGATTCCAACTGCTAAACCTCTGTATATATCCAGGTCATAATCATATTTGTCTTGATTTTGCTTGCCGTGAGCTAGAGGAGCTAACCAAGTCAAAATGGTGTTAAACAAATAGAACTATAGGGTTTTATCAACATTAATCCAAGAACAGTATTAACCGAAGGGGACAAATAGTAGTTTATGTTTTAGTTCTTACTGTACCAACTACATAGGGAGAAAAGTGTGATTCACAGAAAGTGGTGGTAGATTATGAGTAGTGGAACTTGTAGAGTTTGTTCTGCAGATCAAAGTGTTGGATATCTTCTTAGAGGAAAGGTGCAGCGGCCTCCAGCCGGGACCCACGCTGCCGTACGGGAAAAGGCTGGCGCTGCATGGTCAAAACAGCCCCAGTCTAAGTACAGCCTGTATTTCTGCTGCTGCCTTTGCTTTTCCCCAGCCTCTGCTCTGCTGTTCTGAGCCTGCCGGAGACTCACACACACAGCCTACTGTAAGAGTTATAGGAAGTCCCTCATGGCAGCTATTCTGGAGTTTATTGATCCAGGCCGACGCAGTGAAAAGTCACCTGGAACACTACATGGTCTGAGGAAATAGATTATATTTAAGGGGTGTGGACAGCAGAGGCCTTTGGCAAAGCTTTATGTCAAACATGTACACTGAAGTGAGCGGATCAGACTGCACACAATTTTAAAAGTCACATTTGAGGTGAGTAATAAGCCTATTTTATGTAATGTGGGGATAGTTCAAGTTTACTTAATGCCCAGCTGTGCATTTTTTGGTCTATCGGAAAGTGACTATAAAAAAAGACTGCAAGCTGGTGATGGATATTATGATAATGTGTATATCCAACACAGGATGTACCACCTTGAGAATGTCCAGTCTCATCAAATCACAGAAGCTAATGTAGCACTTGATTGTTGTACCCTTTTTGCACTATTTGGATATGGCAATGTAGTTACCTTTACTGTTAGTGCCAGTGTGAAAGGGAGGATAGGCCAGATCAGACAAGACTCTAGATATGAAGGAGCCCGAGAAAATAACAACAGAGGCCACTGACAACACTTTGAGTTACAATGAAAAATAGTTTATAATAGAAGTAGAGTTACGAGTGGATTCAAGTATTCAAGTAAATAAAGAGTGTGCTTATACCCAAAAATAAAATATACCCATTACTGTTTACTCACTGTGCCGGGTTACAAGCTACCTGTTTTTTTGACATCTTGGGGCTCCCCACCCAGTGCTAGAAAATGATCCTTTCTCCTCTGAACATCTGCAGTTTTCAATTCCAATCCAATAAAAAACCCTGACCTAAAGACAATACCAGAATAAAATAGTTTAAAATAATGCAATGTAGTGCTATACTACTCTTTTGCTACTGTTTATATCCATTTCAAAATAATATGTTGTACAAGACCGCTCAAAATATTCACAATAACAAAATTGCCACATGAATAAACAAAATAATCTGCACCAAAAATAATAAAGTGACAATAAATAAATTGCACTCGACTTTCAGGTAATTTTTTAGTGTTCTGACCCACGTTAGCACAATAGGATAACAGGAACATGTGCTACTACCAAAACGAGCACAATTATAGCACTTTTTAACAACCAAATACAAGTACTGTGTACAACACCTTAAAGTTACATGAGTGATTTAGTTAAGCAACCCACAGCTGATCGAATAAATATCTAAAAAGTGTATTTTTATTGTAAAAACGCTAGCGGAGGTTAGCATAAGGCTAGCGGAGGTTAGCATGCTAAGTTAGCACATTACATCGTGTATGGGACTCACCAGTGCAGGACAACATGCGCTAACAAGGCCACGGGGCTTCCCAGGCTTCGTGGGCTCTGGCACACAGCAACTTCAGTATCTTAAGATTTTAACAAGCGTTTTGTTACGAGCACGAATGATAATGATACTTTAGGTGGTTTTTATATTGTTTGTACTTACCAATCTCAGAAAATCACAAGCAGAAAGCCGATTCAACACGTTGGCGTCCACAACAACAAGAGAGTCCTCTGGTCACATCTGACAGACTGAACAGCCCAGTAGGGGGCGCTATGCCAGGCTCAACATTGACCTTATTGGCTAATGGACATCAGACTAAATGCTGTTGGTTGCTCAGTATGTTTATTTATTACGTCTTTAAAAGTTTTTTCTTTTTTTATCATATTTAAATGAACATATTTATAAACTTATATTTACGTTGATGTTGATTATCAATAATTATTCCCATGGTGATTTTAACCAAGTGTACCAATATGTATTTATTTTTAATCACGTTTTTAACACTGGGTTACACCTTAGACAAGACACTTGACTCATTTTGCCCAGAGTGATTTCTATGAGAGGAGCTCATGGAGCAGTCTACCCCAGGGCATTTACAGAATTATCTTACCACCGCTCGATATGGAGCAAAGGAATACAGTGGTCCCTCCTTTATCATGGTGGTGATGTTCTAAAAATAACCCACAATAGGCGAAATCAGCAAAGTAGTCAGGTTTATTTTTTACAATTATTATATTACACATTTTATACACTTTTCTCAGACAGGTATTTTCTCACATTTCCCTCTTGTTTAAACTCTCTCAAAGTTCAAACCTTCGTGTATTATTTCCCTCTTCCTCGATGATCGCTTTAAATTTGTTGTTCACGTGCCTCTGCTCCAGCGGTATCCGCAGAGGCGCCTCTCCGTGCAGAGAAAAACTTAAGTCCAAAGTGTTTCTGAAACTTGTCAGTGCAGAATGTTTCATCGACATTGTGGGTTTTGTCGGGGACAAAACATGCAAATATACAGCACTTAAGAGTCACACTGCGATCGAACATTTACATAAATTTGGCTGAACGCATTCTGTACTCTACAGGAGACACGGCATGTCACTTAGCCAATCAGGATGCAGAACACAATGTGTGTAAAAAAAATAAATCCGCGGAACAGCGAGAACGTGAAAGGTGAACCGCTATATACCACTATAATGCCATGTCAAGAGCTTTGGTCCAAAAACAAGTGCTATAAAAATCAAATGAATTATTATTATTATAGTGACAAAACAAGATTGAAAATACACTTGAATTTTCTTTTAAGTGTATTTCTGAACTCAAGAGCTAAAAAGTACAGAAGGAGAAACAGATGTAAAAGTTAATAATGATTAAAAAAAATATAAAAGAAAGACAGAAAAAGGAAAAAATATGATTTTTATCTCTGTGGCACATCCAATTGTACTATAAACAGTTTCACCAAATAGTCCACTACCATACAATTGTATGTTAATGTGATGATATCTGATTGATAATTCATTCAAGACTAAACTTTGAGTAACTTAAATCAAAATGCATATTAATCCGTGTTCTGTAAAATGCTACATACAATTTGCATCAATACTAACTCCAATCACCAGGGGTCACTAAAGAAACACATTCATTATGGGACAAACATCTTAACCAGCATCATTTCCCCTGACAGTCATATGTGGTTGTAAGTTGAAGGATTAGTATAACCATAGAGAGCCAATGGCGTCCCGTCCTAAACTCAGAACCAATCAGACGTTATGTTTCATTCCTCTTCTTCACTGTGGCATCTTTCAGATGCTCAGAGCAGTTTGTGTCGAGAGCGGTCGCTGATTGAATCACCAGAAAAACCCACAGGCACAAAGCAGACAGAGGGAGCGATAGAGGGCCAAATAAAGAGCCATTCCTCCCAACAAGCACTATTCAAACATGGTAATCTGATGCCCGCAGATATGTGAACGCACCGCACACAGAGACTGAGGCTGCAGGCAACAGGAGGTGGCAACTGAAGAAATGTGTTTCCCTGTGCTGTGACAAGACCAGCGGGAGATGCTTTGTAATGTACAAGAGGAAAATTAAAGACAAAGGAATATGGTGAGGCGTCGAGAAGTACGCAGCGGGGATTTTGAAAACAGCGGAAGTGGAGAGGATTACAACTGTCTTTCCTGCGGAGTTGGGATTAAAGATAACGTTAGTTTACCTGAGTTGCATGGACTGATAAGATAAATTTAGCGTGGTGTGTCACGTTAGCCAAGTGTTTGCTAGATGTTCTTTTTCGCTTATCGTTCCAGTTGTCGTCAGAGGTTGGAGCTTTGGACCTCATATGGAACTTATATGTGGCATGTACAGGGAATCGATTAAAGTGTGACAAAATGTGAACCCAGTGCAGTTAATTTATTACCTAACCGAGTATCCAAGGAATTCTGACATGGAAAAGTGTGTCTATTTAAATCTGTAATATCCTTCATCCAAGAAATGGCAACACAGTTTGACAAAGGCGGCATGAAGGCTGAGCTAGCACACCTTAAACTTGTAACGGTTAAAGTCCCACCATGTAACTTTTTTTTTTCTTTGGTCCAAAAATAGCCTAAAAAAAACCCCAAAACTAAAAAAAATCTGACTTTCGGCCTGGAGGAGGGCTTTCTGCTTGTCTCCATGCAGAATATTCCTAGGTATGGTTTCAACTTTTCTTTTCTTTTTTTCTTTTTTTCTATAGAAAGTTAATTGGAGTCGATGGAGCCAGAAGTGCACCTATGCTAACCTCCTATCTGGAATCTGCTAGTGCGTTCTCTTTGTCCGTTTATACATACAGTCAATGAGTCAGCCGCAGTAAAATGTATATAAAGATGCATATGACGTCACAAATGTTTAGTTTACATCGCCGGTAAAATGCATTGTGCAAAATGAAAACATCAGACGAGGCAGGTATAGCAAAAACATGTTTAATCTCTCCTTGATGCATATTTACACGTAATAAATCTGCAAAATAGGAAAGAGGCGGATATTTACAGACACCGGCGTGAAACGGACCTGTCACAGCAGCTTCAAGTCTCAAACTCTTAAAAAGGTAGAGCAGAAATCACAAAGTATGAAAGTTTGCCTCCTTGGTTAATCTGTGCAGGTACTTTATGTCCCACGCTCCTTCTGAGTTCCACTTTCATCACAGCGCAGTGAGCAGGTGGAGAGAAGATGGGGGCAGGGACAGACTGAGCATGTCGGATAAGGGAAGTATTAAGGTAGTGAGGTGGTGAGTCTATGGAGGTGAAGAGCTGTCATAATGCTTCTGTACTCAAATAAGCTTATTTAACACGGGTCCCCTTCAGATCTTACATTAGAATCTCTGCTTTCAGTGCGTGGAGGAGACTTGTTTCAATCCACGGGCGTGAGCAGTCTCTGAATAAGTACACTTTGAAATTTGAGATGAATTTCCGTGTTTTTCAATCATCAAATATACACTATTTCTTTAAGAACACATTGTGCATTCTTGTGTCTTTAATTCTCTTTTAAACCTGATTTTGGTCACCTTAGAATAAGTATTTCACATTTTCAAACTTAAAATATACTTTCTAAACTTCACCTTTGTTTACACAGAGGTATTTAGGCACTGGAGCACCTACTGTCAGAAATGGGAATTAGTTTTTTTAGTTTTTTTGAGTGTTCAAATAAGGGGTCAACATGGATAAAAGGTTAAAAAAAATCTATTTTGCCTAATATGTTTTTAAATGATTCGACCACTGTTTCTTCTCTGGTCACCTATACACACATGACATTACAACGCAGTGTGAGATTCGTTTTGGACACATTGAGTTGTTCCAATATGCACTCTGTGAGATGAAGCTACAAGGAGGTATTTAAGCTCCAGACACTCCAGTATCCAGTCAGGCGCCAATAAATCAACCCAGATTCTCAGTTTGATCTGAAGGGCTCCCTGAAGTTCATGGACATTCAGTACCACCATGGTATTCACTGCTGAAGTCTGATGGGAGACAGTAACTGCTGCTTTGTCCAAAATTTAAACCCAAACTTCAAATTAGTACTCTGGCCCGTTTGCATGGCTTTCGTAATACACCATTCACATACGCAATGGGGTAGTAATTAAGATGATAACACATTATATAATATTTTTCAATTACTTTGATTGCTGAAGTATTGTGCTTTTAAAAAAAACAATGAATTTTAGCCCAATCCTTATCAACTACATGCAATTAAGAGCTGGTCAATCTAACAAATTTTCAATAGGGGCCACTACCAACTAGGTAACAAAGCAAGCAATTCTTTGAAAGGTATTTTGCTTAGATTTTTTAGGGGCCATTTCCCATACAATAATTTCAGTTCACTGCATCTAACCCTGTATTTACCACATGGACATCTACATCACTGGTCCAGTTTCACATTTTATAAGAAAAGACTGGCTTTTAATAAATATTTGCTCTTTCTTTTAATCATTTTCCATAATATTAAACGTAACAGCAAAGCCTCTAAGACATTCTCTGATAAGGGCGGAGGCAGCCAAGGCACAGGGAGCAGTTCTGCGGACACTCCGAGTTCTTCCTCCTCCTTCCTCTTGGCATGGCTGTCTCTTTCGATCGGGGAAAGCCAAACGGCGCAGATGCAACGGAATGGAAAATGAAAAACCATAGCAGGGCCTTCAAAAGGACTTCCTCTGCCTCGCCCCGCTCTTTTCATCTTTTTACCCCAACAAGTGGTGAAGCACAAAACAAGACGCCAAACGAAGAAACAAAAGCATACGAGACCAAGGCTGCCTTATCAACTTTTTCTACTCTGAAAGAAATCCAAATATCTTTACAAGTTCTGTACAATAAAAAAAAAAAAAATCAGTGCAGTGCTTCAAATCGTTTCAATAGCTGAATCTATGTTGAAATGCAATATCTTGACCACTAACTAAAAACGGGTGATGGATAAATGCTTTGGTCAGTGCCCTGTATGGAGTTGTACCCTGTTTAAAATCACTGGTTCAAGTATCAAAGCTCATACAGTACGTTACATATGACATGGTTTTATGGCATGGTTATATCAAAGAAATAAAAAAATAAATAAAATAATGTCTACAACTCAACGCTACCCAAACCTATCCATTTTAAAATAAAAACATGTTTTACCATGATCTATGGTTAGGATCAGCCATAACATTATGACCACAAGGAATCCAAGTCAGCAAATAAACAGCTGCTATGACTACAATCAACTAGTAGGGTAGCAATTTAGTTGCGGTTTAGGTCTTGGTCAATATTGTAAAACCTAATTTCTCATTTTTTTTTTCTCAGAAAAACATAATTTTGAATATAAATTGTGCTTTAGCTATAACTCATGAGCCATAGTAGCATAAGGCAGTCTGTCTTGACAGTAAAATGAAGTGCAACATGGTTTACAAGCAAGCTAACATATTATAGTACGTTTTTCTAGACTTAATCATATGTATGTACAACTGGACACTTTCAAAATTCCACAATAAGTTTTCATTTATTTACATTTCCATCTATTTATATATACAATTTACACAATTCACGTTTCAACGGAAGCAGTGTCAAATTAAATGGTCACAATGTTTTGGCTGACAAGATGCTATGCTAACTCGTCCGTCCACATTGTTCTCGACTGTCAACAAAAGGGAGAGAGCTTATTGAGGCTGCACTTACCAACTAAACACTTCACAATGAAATGGCTTTTTGTTCCTGATGAGACGAGGCTTGTATTTGAACAAAACATCCGCTAATGGGAAGCACTGATATGGAAGAACTCAAATCTATACGGAGGCATTGGTATCAGCTTGGAGAAATGGATTTGTCATTTTGTCATTTTTTTCTCCATCGCAGTGTAAAAGCCTGTTAAAACCATGAGACCGGCACATCCGCACTGCGTCACCTGCCCGTCTTTCGGTGTATTATCGGGCGTTTCGGTGTAGCCTTGCACCCATGAGCGAGGAATGTGTCCTAATAAACCACAATGAAGCACTGCAAATGGCGTTTCAAAGCAGCACGTACCCAAAAGGAAGCGAAAACATTGAAACGTTTCTTTTTCTTCAGATAAAAGCACAGAACAGAAATAAGAGAAAGGCCTTCGACTGGTACAAAACACTCACAAAAAATTCGAGCTACAGTTTCTTTTACTTACACCACATTCACATTTGAGAAACCTTCAGCTTTCGGTACCACCTTCACTTGGTAAAAATACAATACTGACGGCGTTCCGGGAAGAAAGTGCCCTTCATTTCGGAATGCCGTGGAAAACAGTTTGCTGCAAAACAACATGGATGGTCCTGGATAATAGATTTCTCTGCCAGAGCTAAGCCGTAGCCTTCTACTCGACTTTAACGCTAGCTTATATGGTAAGAATTTTAAAAAAGTTTGTTTTTGGTTACTTTAAACAATGATTTCAATGCAAGATATAGCTGAATTGCAATAGTCTAATTTGGTCCACCAGTGTCCACCAAGTAAGCGACAAATCTATTTCATAGTTGAATTTACACAATCTTATGTCCACATCTGTTACCTGCAATATATTTGATAGATGATTTTGATGTATTTTTCTCCCTTAAACTGCAATGGAAAAATATCAATAATCAGGAAACTTGCTTGCGTGATGTTAAAAATATACAGTTTTTTTTTTCTTTCAATTCACAAGTTTCAGTTTCCTGTTTATAGATAATATTGTGAGGACTTTTGCCCATCCAGAACATAGACTTATAATTAGTAGATGCAGTGTTCAATGCTAATGC
Source organism: Periophthalmus magnuspinnatus (assembly GCF_009829125.3). NCBI lineage: Eukaryota > Metazoa > Chordata > Actinopteri > Gobiiformes > Gobiidae > Periophthalmus > Periophthalmus magnuspinnatus. The sequence goes on from NC_047132.1 coordinate 19,842,699, forward strand.
TATCATTCGCTTAGCAACTTGGCTAGTCCAGTAAGATTTTGGAACACCGGAGCCAGATCCCAGCTGCGAGTCGCCAGTTGCGTCTATGAATGTCTATGATTAAGATGATATGTTTGCTTTGTTAATTGCTAAGATGGTAGATTTTTATCACTAGATTTCCATCACTCATGGATAATGTATACATAGCAAGCCGTTTTCTCTGACTGATAACACTGTTTAGAGTAACCAAAAACCCCTATGGACTTGTGGAACCAATCACTGCCTTTGTTATGAAATATAGAAGCTGTCTGTAATATATATAGAGAGATTTGCCTATTTTATACTCTTCACTTTCAGTCACTAAGCATGACAACATTTCATAGCACATTTCATCTAATCAAAAAAAGTTTTCTTTGCACTAAACAACATTCAAAGTAAAACATGGCACAGGACGACTTTTTCCTTGTGTTTTTCATAATTATCAAATCCTCGATCTTTTGTACATTAAAATGGAAAACAATTTTTTTCTTCATTCATTTGAAAAAGTTTCTATTTATATATCTATATAGAGATTCATATATCCTCTTCTCTCTTTTTGATTCAGCTTTGTTGTGCAAATTCAGCAGTTAACACAAGTGGCACAGCACTGAGGAGAGCAGGAATAGAAAACAAAAATCCAAATTGTCGGACTATGGGCGTTTTTTTTCCAAAGAAATTCCCTGAATAGTCCTGGTTTGCCTGTGTCCACCTGCTGAAGTGTCCTAAGCAATCGAACTGAATCTTTACCATGGCCGTTTATCTACCGTCACCACAATAGAAGCACAGATCCTGGGTTATTCTTGGCAAATCGTCCCGAAGAAACATTTTGCACTTGTACAGTATTTCCAGAGTTTTTGGTCACTACTGCGGTGAACCAGTCTCGCCTGATTGGCCGAAAACCCCAACTGGTGCTTCCGCCTTAGGTCCATATCCACTGAGGCTGTAGGGCAGGTTTGATTTGGTTGTGTCGGGCCTGGCATGGCAGTTCAGAAGAAGTAAAAGAAGCCAATCCCTGTACGGTTTTAAACTCTCCAGTGTGCTCCATTGTTTTGTAGTGAAAGGGACATTAAAGGTTAAAAAGTCACTGCGTCACAAGATCGTCAGGGAAGGCGTGTTGATTGGCCAGTTCGAGGCTGGCTGGCGGAGGGCGGGGGGCTGTGATTGGCCGGTTCTCAGCTGGTCATGGACATGGTGTCGATGACCTGCTCGAGTTTGCCACGTAGCCTCTGCCTGCGAGACTGTTCGTCCTTCTGTAACGCTGTCAGGATCTGGAAAAGTAGTCACAAAAGACAAGGTTAGTAAAAGGAAATCCACCCAAGAAAAAGAGTCTAAGTGCTGTTATTGTGCTCTTCCTGTATAAATAAAGATAACATAAATAAATAAAATAATTATCATAAATGCCATCACACATTTCCATTCAATGACAGGTTATTAATTTCTGATCATTGTAAGCTGATTCAAAAATTAAATAATTAGGTATAATGTGTGTACTGTTACTGTAAAACGTTTCCTGGCATTGTCTTTCACATCAATTGGTAGTTAGTCCAAAAATACCAAGTACAAGATGGACACTTGTTAAAATATGTGTTTGTGTGTGTGAGTGTACAGTGGGGTAAAAAAGTATTTAGTCAGCCACCAATTGTTCAAGTTCTCCCACTTAAAAAGATGAGAGAGGCCTGTAATTTTCATCATACGTACACATCAACTATGAGAGACAAAATGAGAAAAAAAATCCAGAAAAATCACATTGTCTGTGTTTTAAAAAATGTATTTGCAAATTATGGTGGAAAATAAGTATTGGTCAATAACAAACGTTCATCTCAGTACTTTAATATATACTCTTTATTGGCAATGACAGAGGTCAAATGTTTTCTTTAAGTCTCCACAAGGTTTTCACACACTGTTGATGGTAGTTTGGCCCATTCCTCCATGCACATCTCCTCTAGACCAGTGATGTTTTGGGGCTGTCGCTGGGCAACACAGACTTTTAACTCCAAAGATTTTCTATGGGGTTGAGATCTGGAGAGTGGCTACACCACTCCAGGACCTTGAAATGCTTCTTACAAAGTCACTCTTTCGTTGCCTGGGCGGTGTGTTTAGGATCATTGTCATGCTGAAAGACCCAGTCACGTTTCATCTTCAATGTCCTTGCTGATGATGGTGTTTCCACCCCAATGCTTCAAAGTAAGTGTGGTGTTCTTTGGATGCAACTCAGCATTCTTTCTCCTCCAAACACGACAAGTGTGGTTTTTCACCCAAAAGTTCTATTTTTGTTTCATCTGACCACATGACATTCTCCCAATCCTCTTCTGGATAGTCCAAATGCTCTCTAGCAAACAGACAGGCTTGGACATGTACGAGCTAAAGTAGGGGGACACGTCTGGCACTGCAGGATTTAAGTTCCTGGCAGAGTAGTGTGTTACTGATGGTAGCCTTTCTTACTTTGGCCCCAGCTCTCTGCAGGTCATTCACTAGGTCCCACCGTGCGGTTCTGGAAGTTTTGCTCACCGTTGATGACCGTTGTGATCATTTTGACCCCACGGGTGAGATCTTTTGTGGAGCCCCAGATGGAGGGAGATTATCAGTGGTCTTGTATCTCTTCAATTTTCTAATAATTGCTTCGACAGTTCACTTCTTGACACCAAGCTGCTTACTTATTACAGATTAAATTTTCCCAGGCTGGTGCAGGTCTACAGTTTTGTTTCTGGTGTCTTTTGACAGCTCTTTGGTCTTGGCCATAGTGGAGTTTGGAGTCTGACTGAGGTTGTGGACAGGTGTCTTTTATACTGATAACGAGTTCAAACAGGTGCCATTAATACAGGTAACGAGTGAAGGACAGAGGAGCCTCATAAAGAAGAAGGTCTGTGAAGGCCATAAATCTTGCTTGTTTGTAGGTGACCAAATACTTATTTTACCAAGGAATTTACCAATTAATTCAGGGGTGCCCAAACTCTTTTCATCAAGGGCCATATCTTGAAAAATATTTAAAATATATATATATAATACAGTGGATAATTCAGATGGATTTAACATAGTTTTGACTTCATACTTTAAAGAAGGCTTGAAATATTAATATTGTGTCTGTAATGTGGTGTTATTTTAAGTTATATTGCAGTAAAAAGTACTGATTATGATCAATTGGGCCAGTTCAACTGAAGGACTGAGGGCCGATAAACATTGGTCTGAGGGCTGCATTTGGCCCCCGGGCCATAGTTTGGACACCCTTGAATTAATTCATAAAAAATCCTACAATGTAATTTTCTGGATTCTTTGCCCCCATTTTGTCTCTCATAGTTGAAGTGACCCTATGGTGAAAATTAGGCCTCACACATCTGTTTAAGTGGGACAACCTGCACAATCGGTGGCTGACTAAATACTGTATACCACTGTGTGTGTGTGTGTGTATGTATGTATGTATGTATGTATGTATGTATGTATGTATGTATGTATGTATGTATATATGTATATATGTATATATGTATATATATATATATATATATATATATATATATATATATATATATATATATATATATATATATATATATATATATATAAAAGAGATTATAAGAGAAGTATAAGAGATTCCACTTTAAACAAAAAAGGTTCCATCATCACATGTGATGTCATGACGGGGGTCGTGATGTCACATTCAGGAACAGAGTTGGTTTATTGAGGAGCAGCTCAAAGTCTCGTCATTTCTCCTGTGGGGAGCGTACAGTAAGCACATATCGAGAAGCACTCCCACGTATTTTGCACTGGCAACCAAATACTCAGCAAACTTTCTACTGAGAGTAGTATCTGAGCATCTCTGGTAAGTGCATGTTTTTTAAGTCAAGAAAGTTAAACTGTATCAAAAACCCTATGGGTTGGTTAGTCATTTCTTGTTAAAATGTGCCACTTTTAGTGTCACTGTTCATTATTTCCATTTTTCACACACAATTGATTCCTGTAAACCAATAGCTAACGTTTTCTGTTTTTACAGTTCTACATTTACCACAAACATGGAGTCAGAACCCAACATGGATACATTTCTGGGGGCTGTCCTGAATGGTTTTGGTTCACTGAATGACTTTTTGGGCAACACAGTGCCCAGCCAAAGTCTTCCACTTTCTCCTGTGGTCCCTCTGGCCTCACAGCCTGCAGTTCGCCCTGAGCCAGAGAGGATGGCTATAGAGATCAATGGTGAAACCATGGATAGGAAAGAGCTCAAGTCCACTCTTATTGCAGCCATTGAGCAAATGTTGGCTAACCAAAGCTCTCCCGGAGTGCCTTGTTCTCCAACACTGAAGCCAATTGCCTTACTGGTGCAAGAGACTCAACAAAGGACTCAATGGTTTGAGCACCAGTGGAGCCGTAATGTACCACTGACCAATACAGCAGTCTCTCAGGCAGTAAACCAACCATATGTGTCTGCGCCAGGAACTCACACTTCCACTGCCCCTCCTCATATGATGAACGGGAACCAGGCTGCCGCCTCATCCATCCTTTATCCAATTGGTGAAATGTATGTACATGGTGAAAGATTCCCTGAATAGTTATGTTTGATTGTTGATTATATGTTCTTTTTCCTTTTAATTGTAGCAATGGAAAAGCGTTGTACGCCTATACAGGCAGGCCCTCTACCTCACATGGCTCTGCTCCTTTGGTACAAAGTGATGCTAGCAAATTGTAACTTTCCAAATAATCCTACTATATTGGTGCACAAAGCAGTCGGCCTATAAGAATTCTAGATGTATGTATATAGTCAGCCATGTTTACATTTTGTTTATTCTGTTTGCAGGAAGCAACATGTCTCCAATGCCTCTGCCTCTAAGCCTTACACCAGGAAGCCTCTAAATGCCTTTATGCTGTACAGAGCTGAGCAGAGACAAAGAATCATGGAGGAGCTGAAGATCACTGACTCAGCTGCAGTCAGCAAAGCGCTGGGAGAGCGGTGGAGGTCTCTGTCTGTAGGAGAGCAGGCCCCATACTTTGACCAGGCTCTCAGGCTACGAAAGGAGCACCAAGCCAGGCACCCTGACTGGTCACCCGCTGACAACTTTGGCAAGTAAAGAGGTCACGTCAAGAGTAGAAAAACAATGTCCTCAGCTGAATCGACGTATGGCAACACCATGATGATGTGGCCCAGCAGTCCTGTCCCTCTGGCGCCGTCATACCGGCCTGCACCGTCATACCAGCCTGTACCTGCCCAATATGGACCTGTCACCTGGCAGGCTCCTTCAATCTAGAGTGCATTTTTTCAGCACATTCAATTGTAAATAATAAACACTTTTTCATGTATTGAAAAAACTATTTGTACATGCTATTTTCTAAATCCTACATAAGCTCTATAAAGTTGAACTCACACACCCTTTAGCTGATCCACTGCCCTGAGGCAGACTCATAAAAACATGGCTGCAATTCTGTACCCTAGTCACAGTATCAGACTAAAGTCACTCCAATCTTTCACTCAGCCTCCCATAACCAAGTAACCAACACCGTTATGCGCTCGAATGCTTTGATGGAAACAGGGATGAAGGCTTTTCTGATGCGAATTTTGGAAATATATGTTTTTTATTTGAGTGGAAACACAGTTTCTTTCTCATATCAAAATGTGTTTGTGTTCTGTAAAGCTTTGCACTGCGTATGGTATATTCTTACACTTACTCATCTAGGTTGATAAAAGATGAACCCTTATCCTGCTCACTAGTGTATACAGTATGACAGCTACAACTTGTCTAAAGTAAATGTAGTTTGCGATGCTAGCCAGGCAGGTGAGGCGGTACTCTAGTGATCTAAATGCAATGCTAGCGGCCATTGCGTTTACATTGTGGTTTGCTATTATGCGTGGCGTGAACAAGGAGGAGGCGGAGCTGGGGCACAGAGGACACACTACTCTGTATTTATGTGCGTTTTTGTCTTGCTGCCAGCGCATTATAAGCCTGTCTATGTCCGTGTTTCTGTGAGAGGTCAGGGCAAGCCTACATCTGGATAATAGGCTATAATGACGGGGGGCAGTTAGCTTTCAATGGTGCCAGCTGCAACCAGGCCGTGCAACTACAGTCAGATTGTGGGCACGCGGCGATACAAGCAGGAAGGATGGGTAGATAAAAGGCTGTGATGGCGTATTTTGGAACACATGAATGCCCTGTGAGAATGGGATGGCTTATACAAAGAAGACATATGGCTGTCCATCAGGGAAATGTGCACAGGCTTGGAAAGGTTCCAAATGAAATTTAAAATTGGCATAGCACCATATATTTTACTACTACTATATCTTATGTTAGTGAGGGACTTGGCAACAATGTTTGCAAATATGCAGTAGAGTAATCAATTAGGAATTTACAAAGTAAAAAAGGTTGCACAAATGTTGCCATATATCAAATCAATCAATTCAGGCTGAAATTAATGTTTTTATTATGGTGCAAACTGCAGATCTGGGTACTCAGATACATTTGCTCAGTTACATTTAGAAATAGTACCTCGGAGTAGTTGTTTGTAATCTACAATGTAACTGTATTTTTACTTGAGTGAAAGTTTTAGATTACTCTCTCAGAGAAAAGGCTTTATGTTGACAATATCAAATGATTTGATCATTTGAGTTTCTTGTACGTGTATGTCCTTCAGATATAATGTACTTTGTCTATCATAACATATCGTGTGAATTATTTCATATTGTATGAATTATTTCATGTTTTGTCTTTCCACTTACAGTAACTTTAAGTTTCCTTAATTATTACTTTTAGACTTGAGTAATTTCTTGGACCGCTACTTTGTACTTCTACTTGCGTAATATTATTTTGAAGTAATGGTAGGGTTTGTAGATATTTTCTCAATGACAGAAAATGTTTCTCTGTGAGCCACTAACACTGGACACTTCGGTGACACTTGGCCTCCACAAACCGTGATTTCAGGCATTACAACACTATTACATGTCACTGTGTCAGTACAGTGCGCTCGCCCAACACATGACCTGCCATCATGAAGGGACAGGAGCCCAGTGTGGATTCTTCTAAAAATATACTTTAGCCTGGATTACAATCACAATTTACTATTTTGTGAAAGGCATTTAAAGAACTGATAAATAAAACAGCTAAAGGCATTTTCATTAGATTTTATTAAAAGCTGCACATTAGTTAAGTTTAACCTATAATAGGTCCATACTTGAAACAATATTTTAAAGTTGCTATGAGGAAAATCCAAAAAGCCAGAAAGAGACGGCTTTCCATTGAGGAAATATTTCTATGGAGAAAATTAAACATTTTTCAGTACTCTATAATAACTAAGCTTTAAATAGCCTTAATGCAGCATGAACATTTATAATTAATACCCCAACACCCTTTAAACAAGGTGTTAAGGTATTTTAGTCACTAAGGCATTGTTAATAAGCTATTTGTTGATTCTTTGTTCATACTTTATTAAAGGCCCCATATCACACTGTTTTCTGATCTATGTTATAATGTTGTTTTTATTTTATTCACACATGTTTAACACACAAATGCTGCATATTTAGGCTTCTTTTCTCAAACAGAAAACACTCTGTTCTATCTTGTGATGTCATGTGGTAATACAGGAAGTGCTCTGAACTGCATACACCTTCACTAGAGTCATTTGGATAATTTCAGCCCTGGATTTGCCCATCTCTACTAAACTAAAGGTAAAAGGTAGCTGTTAGCTTGAAAACTATTGCCTCATGACATCACAGACCATTTTGAGCTATGGAGATGTTAACAGGTTACCAAATAAAGGATTACTCAAACATGTGTGAATGAAACAAACCACAACTCCAGGTATGTTTTTGATGAGGTGACAGTGGTATAACATGGCTTAAAGCTCACGCAGTCAATTTTGTGCAATATAGGACCTTTAAGGCTAGTAAAAGTATAATTATTATAAAGTGTACCAATTGTTCTATATGCTTGATTTTTTTTTTTTAATTGTTGAAATTATAAAAATGGGATTGGCAGTTTGCAGCGTCCAACCTACAGTATACTTATTTTATGGTAAATTAACAATCCCACAATTAAATTGTGCATGGTACTCCCATCCTCGCATCTAAACCTCTATGTGCTCTTTCCTGATAAACTGGCAGTGCTGCAGTAAATAGCTCAAATCTCCTGTTTAATCAGAGAGTAGCGACTGCCTCATCCCTTGTGCCGTTACAACAGAACTCCCATCAGTTAAACGCAGCTCCATTAGCCCTGTAATGTGCTGAGCTCATGCCTTAATGTGCATTCTAATGGTGATAATAGCTCACCCTGGACGCCGCTATGGATGTGCCGCGCTTATCACAGTCATTGAATTCAAATGACCTCATGGTATTAGTCAGGAGGGGTAAAGAGGAGGGTGACAACAGTGATTAGGATATGGGAGAATGTACGTATGAATGTATGGGGGGTGGGGGGTTACCTCGTCCTTGTACTTGACGATGTAGGAGTAGATCTCGTGCAGCGCTGACATGCTGTTGAACTGGCTCAGGTGGAGGCGGGACTGCTCGGCCAAGTACGCACTCATGTCCTGGTCACTGATGGCGGGCATTCGGGAGATGTCCGAGTAATACCTGGGCCCAGAGGGTATAGACAATGTGAGACTAAACCCTTGAGTATATAAAAGGGAAAAGGCTGTAGTTACCAAACAAAAATGGGAAATCACAGAGGTTATCTGCCTTATGTTATCGACTATTCACTTTTCAAAGACCATATAATTGACTATAAAAAGTTGGGTGTTGACAAAATGCTTAGAGATATGAGCTTTTTGACGATACCAATTTTGCAGAGCAACCGATGGCCGATATTTTTTGTGGGGTTTTTTGGGCCAATATGTAGGACAGATTTTTAATATTTTCCCAAAATTATCTAATTTGAATTTACTACAAACTCACCCACAGCCCTGTTTTATAACAGACTTGGCAAATAAAGCTTAATACGTATTCTTTTTACAGCTGGTTAGCCCAAACAAAATATCTGCCTCTGTTGGAAATTCATAGGCCATATACTAAATAGAGTAAATATCTGCTGGATATATCAGGGTATAAATTAACTGTAACACATAAAGTCAAAAGTTTGGACACACCACCTCATTCAATGTTTTTTTTTTTTTTTTTTGTGTGTCTTTATTTTTACTACTTTTTATATACATACATAAATCAAATATATGAAGTAAGATATATGTGGTAAAAAAAAAGGTTAATTATTTTTACATTTTATATTCCAATCCTCAAAGTAGCAACCCTTTGCTTGGTCAAAAAAAAAAAAAATAAATAAAAATGGTAGAGTTATTTAACTTTGCTACATAATTCCATATATCTTACTTCATATATTTGATGACTTCTGCATGCATCTAAAATGTACAAAGTAGTCATAAATAAAAAAGAAATTAAAAAGAAACACTGAATGTGATGGTGTGTCCAAACGTTTGATTGGTGTACACTACCAGTTATATTATGTTTTAAACAACATTTAAATCATAATATAACATTATTTCCAGGAAGAGCTATATACAATTGTTATTAGGATATGGGTTAAAACAAAATAACAATAAAAATCGAGAGCCCTTCTGACAGAGACCAATGCAAAGATAAACAGCAGCAATTTGACTTCTTAACCCCATTGAGGTGAACTGTATACATCACTGAATCATGTGACTAAGTTGGTTGGTTATACAAAGCACACAATCCATTTTCAAGCTTCTTAAACAGGTCGATATTACGCAAAACCTTACTCACATGAGCACACACTAGCAGTGACAGAGAAGTGGACGTGTCTTGCTCAAGTACACTGTGTGCATATATGGTTGAAGGCTTTGAACCGCACAGAATCAAGATAGCCGGCATACGTTAAACTATTATCACACTAAATTCAATAGTTAGTTTGAACGCAGGGATAAACTTTACAATGATTTCTTACTTGTACTCTAGACATGACTACACAAAAACTTTGTCCAGTGTTGAAATGAGCTCTGCACTTGTACCACGACCTTAAATGTATTCACTTGTTAACTACCTCCATCAATACTTATTTTTACTGCAGCGAGTTGCCCGGAGACAACTTTTTACACAATTGACCTCGTATAGTATAGCTGACCCTACACTCTCAATGATTTTTCCAGAGTTGAAGCCAATAAAGACTTGAGGATATATGCAATAATTAACGCGTGTTCCACCACATTATCGACTGGGAGATCCTGGCCCTATCTTAGAAGCAGGGTCCAGCCGTAACCCCTCAGAGAGAACGCGGGAGTATATTAAGAACATATCCCAGTATTGGCTTGTACTGTGCCTGTTTGCAGGATCTATATCGGCAGTATCTTGGAGCGGGCTGTGGTTGGAGGAGCTGGACAGGGAGTAATATAGGTTTGGAGAGGAGCAGATACACTGTATAACTGCAGCCAATTAACCCTCAACCATAAATCTGAGTGTACAGCGCCCCAGTGCTGCTGTGGGGAAGACTGCTCGCCTCTCTCACACTTTCAATACTCTCAGTGTAATGAAGAGCACAGCCCGATCCATTCTTTTAAGACTGCTGCTACACTTATGTACTGGCGCAGTGATGTGTTATATTTTATGTCTATTGTTAAAGTTTAATAGTTATTTATCTTGATTTTGATTGCATGTTTCCTATTCTCCTACAAATTTTGATGGACGATATATAGCAGAATAAAGTACTTTTACTTGGTTAGCATCATTACTGAGCCTACATGTTCATTATTTAAAGGTCCTGTACTCAATTTCCCTCCATGTACTTGAGCTAAATTTGTCTTGGTCCAGGACAGATACATTGTGTAAGTAGCTCTTGAGGTCAGAATATGTTCACTGTGTATCTTATTGCAAGCATTTTATTGTCCGCTAATCAGAAAACACATGTTAGCATGCTACTTTTTGTTAGCTTTACGGTGATGACAAAACACAAAACTCTGCTCTGGTCTCTGAGAGCTGTGACAAGTGCTTATAAATTCCAGCTCTTCTTGAAACGGGACAACTATAGCTTAACATAGCTTTGGCCCCTGTAAATATGCTCTAATCAAATATTGATTCTACTTCTAACAACTGCATGGATGATTTGTCTGATGCCCAATCAAAATCCAGAGCGAGCCCTGAGCTTCGGGTTGCTGCGTCTCAAGACCTGTCCCACGTTTTAGCTGCTAGTGCAATCATTGGTTGCTTAAATAGCTTGCTTTTTGGAAACAATTTGTTAGCATCATGTTGATAATAGCCATGCAGCTAATTTTTCATGTCAAAGCCACTCCTTACTGTTGTCAACAAGAAGCATAGGTCATAAGGGCTTTTAGTATACGGTGGCCATAGTAAATCAACAATTATTTACTAAAACCATACACTTAAAATCACTCATAATTCTTAACAGCTTGGCAAATGTTGAGTAAGGATGACACGTACAGCAGCATCAGTAGCAGCTAAGACGAGGAGCGCAAAGCAAACATTGTCATGACACGCCAAGAGTCTATTATAAGCTGCCTTGGAAAGCTACTTAGGCTCCCAAAAGGGAATGTGGGACGCCGAGACAACACTTCCTGAGTTTAGTTAAACATTGAGCTGCTGAATAAAAGATGAAGGGTGAGACAGAGGCCATTTTCATTGAGTATGCGTCTACTTTTGGAGAGTGTCAAATTGGTACAAATCAGACTCTTGTAAGTTATTGTACGTTCTGGTAAAGTGGGAATTCAAATCCAATAGGTGAGGCTACTTTTAACAATACGCTCCTATCAGAAAGAATGAATGCTATAGTGAATTTCTATCTGGTTTTGTTGCGTTCTAGGAGCAGGGGCGGGCAATATAACAATGACATGAATTTTGAGCTTACCCTTTGATGATTTAGCCAAACTGGAAAGACTGACAATTTGTGATTCAATGCATTTTTAATATAGCTCTATGCTCAAACGCAGACTCCATCTTGCTCTGAGTGTTGAAGACAGATTAAGGGTCTAAGAAAATTGCGTTTTCATTTTAACTTTTTAGTTTTTACCAAATAACCCGTCCATACTTAGAAGTAGAAGACTGACTTCAGCAAGGGCCAGTAGTTGCTGACCTACTCTATAGCCACATGTGACAATACTGTATTTTTATATCATTGCATTATATTTTTGTCATAGTATCTAGACAAGTGGTTTTTAACGGTGGAATGGGTATTTGTCATATCCCATTGATAAAATCATACTTAAAGCACATTTACAACCTACTAAATTCATAGAAATCCAGTCCATATTTTTCCTCATATTTTTCCTGTCTAATCCAATCCATGATTCAAAGTTATCCGGCTCTGCTTTTCACACAGGCAGTGGTACTAGCGTTGTTTCTACAGATAACTCGACCAGGACAGATTGGGACAGAAACCGCCCCAGCTCAGCACTAAGTTATAGTAGCGTTTGTAGATAATAATAAAATGCATATTAATGCTTAGTGGCATTTTATAAGTAAGCAAAATCCAAGACAAACCCAGTAGTTTACATTAGCACTATTTGTTTTACAGATAAATGCACGGGTTATAGGCTCATAGGTTAGGCTATAAAACAGTGAGTGGAGGTGCTGTTTGCTCCACTGTGATTGTTGTGCTGAGTTTGTCTGGCCCTGTTTTAATTCAGAAGCACACCACACATAACTGTAGAACTGCCTCTGACTATCACAGGTTCTGAGGTTTAACATGAGAGAAGGGACTAAATGGGCGGAGATAACAGTTCCCTATACAACTTATCACAATGACAAATTTTGATGTGTCCTATATTGCAACTGAAAATATAGTACTATACTTTATACTACATATACTTTTTGGCATTGAAGCCGGATAATTACATTAAACCTTGTATAAGATTATCTTAAAAAAGAACTAGAGATGCAACAAATAAATAGCAGAATGAAACACTTTTAGTTGGTTAGTGTGATTTCTGAGCCATAGCTGTTAATACAGTCATTATTGTGACAGGCCTTGTTCATTTCAAACACGGGCCCTTTAATATTATCGGACATGTTTGAATGAGTACTGACCTCTCGACCCAGTTCTTGTAGTTGGGGATGTCTTTAGCGTAGAGCAGCTTGTTGGAGGGCGAGTCTTTGCCCAGTTTATGTTCTGAGGTGGAGCAGGAGTCCATGAAGGTTTGGGCCACCACAGAGAGACAGGCGTCTGTAATACTGTTCTTATGGATGTCAAAGACGAACTGAGGGTTCTTTATCACATTCACCCAGAACCTCAGAGGAAGGCTGCAAACATGAGACATAGCAACACACATCATTAATACTTAGCTTGAAGTTTTAGTTACATCAGATTTAGTTAACACCAGTATCTTTGTCCAGGTGGGTTATATGCAGAGCCCACAACCTCAGACATTTCTGTGATCTTGATGTTAAAGGCACAGTATGTAACTTTTTTGTCAAAAAATAGACTACAAAAAGCTTTCTTCAATTCTGACTGTTTTTGTGGCACAAAATATATCCTTACTCTGAGCGGGATTGCATCTCCACATCTCCACTGACTTGTACTTGGCCTGGAGGAGGGCTATACATCTGCTTGTTTCCATAGAAATGTTATTCCTTTGACTATAATCTTCCACGCTATGGCATAAAACTTGCTAATCTCCAAGGGGTATGGTTTTAACTTTTAACAGAATCGTGCAGGTGACATGCCGGCTCCAGAAAGTTACATACTGTACCATTAAATTATGTAAAACCTTTAAATCTGATTATCTGTATTGATAAAACAAATTGTTCTGCTTCTGTAAATCAAACAAGTTGACTACTACTACTATTACTACTACTACTCAGTAAAAACAACATGTGGCTTGTGAAAACGCTCTATATCACTTGCAACTTTTAAATAGAAAGACGCAAGTGAGCAAACCGATCACCCTCGTCGCCTTGCATAGGGGTTTGTTCTATAAGTGACATCTGCCATATAGAACACTGTATAAGTGCTATACCCCTAGGGTTTCATTTGCAACTTCGCACTGATTCATTTTTAATTAGTGCCTCGTGAGCAGTTTCTCTTTTTGTTAATGAAATGCCATGTGCCTATTGTATTAGGCCCCTTTGAGACTGGTGCAGCTGACTAACACATGTAAATGGAAGCTAAGTGAGGAATATTGCACGGGGATTTCAGACATTCAAGGTTTATATGCACCAAACTCTTTTAATCCCACACACTGGTATTCTGCAGATGTTGTACAATTGATTTAATGATAGGTGGAGTTGCGACATAAAATGGGCTATATTAAATTTAAGCCTGGTTTTGAACAAGTACTCGCAACTATTGCCAATTGTTGTCAGGTACAGAGATAAACAGTTCCACATTTAGTATCACATCTGAAGGAAGTAGTAACGTTAGGAATTTTAAGAACAATCTGTTAAGGTGTCTTGGATCTTGTTTCCAGGTATAATAAATCATCATGGTTATAGGTGCACTGTGTAGCTTTTATGGTAGGGGGACCATCACCTGCTAATCTTCATAGAGATGTTATTGCTTTGCCTGGAATGTTCCACAGTATGCCATTAAACTAATGCAATCACCTAATGTTTAACACGTTGAAATCATGCATTCAGTGTGAACGAGCATGTTTCCATAGATATGACCTGACACTTGGCTTGCTGGAGTCACCTGCTTATCTTCATGGAGATAGATAAACTCAATACCATTTTGTGGAACATTCCAGTATGTCCATAGAGACAAGCAGATGAAAGACCCTTCACCAGAAAAGTTACCAATATTACACAAAAGGGATTCTTGTGAGCTTCAAGCTGTTTTAAAATGTTGTAACCTCCTCAAAAACATACCCGGAGTTGTGTTTCACGGCAAAAATGACCAACTGATTCTACTGAAGGTTTATGGAGTTAAAAAACACAGTGGGGCACTTCCTGTATTACCACATGACATCACAAGGTGGGGCCTGAGTGTTTTCTGTTTGAGAGAGGAAATCTGCCTAAATATGCAGGGTTTGCGTGTTAAATATGTGACAATGAAATAAAACACAATTCAAGGTGTGTTTCTGAAGAGGAAACAACATTATAACAGAGATCATAAAACATCGTAATATGGGGCCTTTAAGTCAAAGATCTGACTCACCACTTATTGTACTAGAGTCTACTTATGTACTGAACTTAATCTTCACCATATTTTAAAAGGTAAGCTTTAATAACAGCCTGTGGTTTGGTCAGTAGTTTCTTTTAGGTGGGGAAAATTTCTGTTAAAACGCTGTGTTACTTTCATTGTTATTGAATTAAACTGCATGAAATATTCAAATGTCACATGCTTATGTAACACAGCCTAGACTCCCCAAGGAGGAAGCACAAGCCAAATTACTTTTTATCATTTACAACTGTGCTTTTGAGAATGAATGTAACTATAAAGCGTCCATGTCTACTTGCTTTGTACTAGGACATGCTTCTGCTTCGTCATATACTGTGGAAGTGAAGTGGAAACAAGTAGGATTTTCTTTGCTATCATATTGCTATGTAAAAGCTTGAGATCACAGTTACAAAAGCAAGCAAAAGTCAAAAGCAAAGTGTGTTCATGTAATCAAATGCTCTTGGTTCCTTCTCTGGTCAGTATACGATAAATTCCAGTGGTGTAAAGAGTATTGAAAATGTACATTCAAGTAAAAGTACATGGCTAATAGCGGACTCAATTAAGAACATAATGCTGTTACCTCCTTAAAAACATACCTATAGTTGTGTTTTGTTTCATTCACACGTTACCTACCTTAGTAACCCTTATTATTAGTCTGTCTGCATCTCAAAAGTTTAAAATGCGTTCTTCCACCTTGGGGTGTCTTAAAGCGGCAGTTTTCAAGTTTACAGCACCTTTTCCCTTTTGTTCAGTAGAGATTTGTAATTCCAGAGCTGAAATCAACCAAATTATTCTAGTGAAAGAGTATGGTGTTTAAAAACATAGTGAAGCACTTGTTTTCAGTTTGAGAGAAGAACTCAGCCTAAATATACATGTGTTAAATTTGTGCGTTAAACATGTGTGAATGAAACAAAACAATACTCCAGGAATGTTTCTGATGAGGAAATAACATTATAACATAGATCAGAAAATAGCAAAATATAGTACTTGTACAGTACTCAGTAGCACATGTATTTGTAATTCATATTTCACACCCCTGATAAATTCTATATAAATTTAATAAGACATGTCTCACCAGTTGCTCTTCCATGTATGCCTGACGTCGTAATCGTTGATGGAGTGCTTATCGGCCTGTTCGTCCAGGAAGTCAAACATGTACTTGATGGCCAATGGGAGAGCGCTGCCTCGGTGCGCTGTGCTGAAGATGGTCTCAAAGAGGTCATCCACAAACTTCTGCAGTGTACCCTGGGGCCAAGAACAGATACAAATGAATCAATACTGGAAAATATACTAATCTCTTTAATAGGCCCTTCTCATAGTCTTATTTGGTGGTTGGCATACTGGCAATGAATAAGATCTTAATTTACTTTCACTTTAATGTGGTATTTGAGCCAGAGAACTGTCATTCACTGGATCTCCTCTCTTTTTAAGTTATAACTTATTTTAAATAATTAAATTAATCACCCAAGCCTTTCCAAAGTCTCTTATAATTTTATTTCTGTTGCTAAGGAATATATTTTGTGTAGGGTTTATTGAACAATTAGCAAAATGAGATCAGTTTTTCAATGTAAAGTGAACTGGAGCCAGAGTCAATGGGGCCAGGAGCATGCGTACTTCATATTTGGAATGCAACGGCCAGCAGGTTAGCTATGTCTATTTATATATACATAAAAGTTGAAACTTAAACATGTTCCTGACTTATGGTTTGAAATCAGGTAAAACCTCTCTGAATGCCTGCAAGCATCTGTTGATATACCTCACAATTTGTTTTATAACTGTTTTCCACTTTCTTCAGCTTGGCCCCAAGTCATCCACAAACATCCAGATTCTCGGATGTAGACCATGTTTCTGTGCAATAACAGCACTTGAACATAATTACATCAAACACGGCTAAATGAATTTCACTAAAATCACATTTGTTTGCCGACTTCTCCATCTGGTACGATCCATTACAGTATCAACGTCTGGGGAACATATTTAGTGGGCGATTGGAAAGTGGAATGGATTGAAAAGTAGGAAGATCTGCAGACACAAGCCAGCGCTGGATGGCTCTCTCAATTACATTTTTGTCTCTGTTTTTTCATTACGTATGGGCTGAATTTTCCCCGCCTCGCCAAACGACCTGTCCCCCGGCTGCTCCTGTATCCCCTTCGTACACGCGCCAACAAATGCATCTTGTTTTCTCTGATTACGTGGGAATGGAAAAGCTGGGATGCGTACACACAATCTTTCACATGTAAACAGTTTTATGAATGGAGGCGAATGTGCCACCACTCAAGGGCTGCAGACAGTGCTATATTACACAAGGAATAAAACTGGTAATCAATTAGAGTTTGAACAACCTGGGTGCAAAATGGATGAGTTTGCGTTTGATAAAATGTACTGCAGATGCTAGGTTGTTTGTAGTTTTAGAGTGGTCCACAGTTTTGCTGGAAGTTAGTGATGTGGCCTTTGTGAATGAGTCAGCTCTTCTGAACGATTGCTTAATGTGAATGGTTGGAACTGGATCTCCTTTCTTAGAAGAACTGAATATTTTTCTTCTAGTTTTTATGTTTTTTTATACTGAAAATTACTGTGGTGCAATGTTTTATTCATTTCAATGGGTAAATGCACTTCCACTCTCAATATTAGTCTTGGACATTTTAGTGATTACTTTGTTGATAAAATGAGTTAACACATTGACTTCTGTCATAGATACAGTCTTTTGAATAGCTCTCATCATTACTGGAAATGCTGCTACCAACTTAGTAACCGAAAGCTATTCTAGTCAGTAGCTACCTAAATATTGTAGCTTTCTCGTGGAGCTTGTACTTTATAATGATGTGTTGATTCACAAACAAATCTAACAACAGAATCTCTGATGCAATGGACACAGTTCATTAAAGCAACTTGTCGCTTTATGAAAAATCCTTATATACGTGCAAGATATTCTTAAAGTGGCTGTACCCGATTTAGTTTAGTAGTTGAGTTAAACTTTTTTTGACCCCAAATATATTGTAAAAGCAGCTCCTCCACTATAAATAAGACCGCTGTGTACTGCATCTAATTATAAAGCGTTTTACCCTCCAAGAATCAGGAAATGCGCTGTTGTGGTTTGTTAGCATTGCTGCCACAGCAAAACACTGCTCTGGCCTGTGAAAGTTGTCAAAAGCATAATTAGGATAGCTCTGAGTGATAAGTTTGGACTGCTGCAACCTGTTTAAAATGAACTAGTTGTGTTTTTCAAGAGAGTAAATATCAGGCACAGCATCTTTAAGGAAGTCTTTCAAAGGTTACTATATTTTCAGATTTTTAAGATATATATTTTATTTATTTTCTTGATTATATACCTTGGATGTTACTTTGTAGTGTTGTCACCCAAATGATCATTTTAAAAGCTCAAGACAATATTGTAATTTTCAGCACATAATAATAGAATTTGTTTATTACACTATGTCATCTTGCACGAGTTCTGATGAAACTCCATCTAGTTGTATCTAGTTTCGCTTTGGTAGGAGTTTGTATCTGATTTTCAATTCTTTTGACAATCATATTACAGTAGTG
This sequence comes from Periophthalmus magnuspinnatus, assembly GCF_009829125.3. NCBI lineage: Eukaryota > Metazoa > Chordata > Actinopteri > Gobiiformes > Gobiidae > Periophthalmus > Periophthalmus magnuspinnatus. Next base: position 19,861,307 of record NC_047132.1, read on the forward strand.
TGACTAACTATGTGAATTGGAGGGTTCTAAAGTGCCAGTACTGATTGTGCCTTTTGTCCATGTCCCAATGTGAACTGTTTGATAATTAATTTTAAAACATGTACCTTGTAATTTCATTAACACTCCTATACACCACTTAGAATTCACCCACAACTCTCTTATAAAACTCTCTATTCAATGAATCCCATTAGTCATTTCACTTGTGCTTTTTACAGTCCCTATAGTGCTTTATATAAACCCTGAGAAGTTTCCAGACTCACTTTAGTAGCGAGCAGCCTGGTCAGGTAGATCTCTGACACCATCTTGCTGCCCCGGTCTCCCTCGCGTTGGTCCGAGTGGTCGTGGTTCTTCACCAGGTGCCACAGTTTGGTGCCACTCTCCAAGTCTGGGGTGATCATCGGCGTTCTGGAGCGCAGACTGTCAGGGCTGCTGGCTGTCCTCAGCATACTCTCTGCAATACAACATCAAATATACTAAACATGTGTTTTAGACACTCAGATAAACCAAACCCATTATTTGCCTATTCATTTATTCCTTTCCATTTATAGTTACTGTCATCAAGATGAACTCTTTCTGATCAATTATACAAAAATCTGCTGGGAGCTAGAATCGCACTGCCAACCAATGATGTTTATGTTGAGAACGGTATTCAAGCCGCCAACCTTCGGATCAGTGGACAAATACTGAGCAACTGTCATTAGTTTAGTTTGTCATGCCCTGAAATCAGACTTGTGTTTAGAGACCTGCATTTTAACTATATTTATATAGCATGGAAAGTACAGCTTGGTATGATTATACATTATTTACATATTTTTGTTGCCTTCCATCTTGGTGTATCATTTATATGTGCCTCATAATTCATTGCGAGTGTCAGCGTTGATTAGAAGCACCAGGAGCTGCATGTTCTGTTTACTGAGGGAGGGGCGGGAGCGAAGGAGCCCAGCGGGGAGGGTGCTATCTGACAAGTCGCTTTTAGGTCAGAGCGACAGAGCTGAGGAAGAGGAGGAGGTGTTGAGAAGTGGAGGAGAAGTGGAGGAGATGACAGGGGACGGGGTGGGGCTAAATGGACACTAAAAGGTCAGCTCCAGCAGAGTGGCAGGGGGTGAAATGGAGAGTAATGGGTTAGAAAAGTGAATAAAGCCGTGTGGACATTTGAGTGGTAAGGGTCAGAATGGCACGGTTTGGTATAGGTAACCTCTTAAAAGTTATACATAGACAGTATATAGTCTCATCGCAAGCATGCTGTTTTTCAATACTAAAATTGTCTCTGATAGTAAATGTTGAATTTGAAAATACATTTGTGATGATCCAACATTTTACACCAATTATTCCCTGAGAAGATTGAGAAAATTCCAAGTATATTTTTAATGTACTGTTGTATTAGATTTATATTAGATGACGGTCTGAAAGCTGTGAAGAGAGCTTATAAACTCATCATGGTGAATAATTAGGCTGCTTGGAATGCAAAAGATAAACAAACTGTAAAAAAAAAAATTAATAAATACATGTTTTTCATGTTTTGAAGTAGAAATCAGGTAAAGCAACTTTTATCAGATTAGCCCAAATAAAAAGGAATTTCCTGATTATTTAAAAATTATAAATAATAAAATATGTATGATTAGGACAGGAGCCAAATCATGTCTAAACTAGGTGTGTGCCGGACCAACATGGCTTCAAATTTAAAACTAAAATGATGGTTTTAATAAAAAATTAATAGCATTTTTAACAGCACAAAAACAAATGTGATACTCAGACTACAAAATAAGAACATATGCTGCATTTACTACTTTACAGCAAAAGCTTTACTAGATTAGCTGCAGTTGTTTTAGAAGTGTAAATATCTGTAATGCACAACAAAATAACAGATTAGCCAAAGCTGTAGCTAAAGTTACAGCTACGGGCTCCATCCGTATTAGCATCAATATATTAAAGACGCAACAGGAAAGTCTTTTACTGAGTTTAACAAAAACATATTCAGTTTTAGTTGTTATCTCTTCTTTTAGTACTAGCCATCACATTTCATTCTAAGCCGGTATAGTGGAATATCTTATCATTTGCTTTTCAAGAGCCATAATATTCTAACTCGGCACAAATGGAAAAGTGTCTGAGTCCTTAAAACCTGTCACGCTGCAAAACTCCAAATGAAACTAAATTATTCATACTCCAGGAGCCCAATGTTAAGTGTGAATGTCCCCGGCTAATCACCCCTGCTTCAGTGAATGGACACAGAAAAGCACATTTTAACACTCGAATTCCAAAAGTCTGGCTATTCCTTTATCAGCCTATAGACTCATTTATCTTCTAAAGAGTTTCATTTCCCAGTGAAGTATAGGCTTTTCGACTGGGGCCTGTGTCTATCACCAGCTGCCAGGTGTCCATCCAATCTGTGTTCCATCCCTCCCTCCTTCTCCCTCTCTCTTTCTCTCCTCTCACTCTCGCTCTCTCTGGAGGTGTCTCCTTTAATGCCTGTCATTTAGCGGCGCTCTTGGAAATAGCCATGGAACAGCCTTGCCCCGGACTGATAGCTCTGGATAAAAAGGGATTGCCATTGAGTGAGAAAGAGGTGCAGAAGAATGGGGTCTGATGATGGCCTCCATAAATAAAGAGGCAGAGAAAACACATAGAGGGGGGGAGGGTTTATAGCACCAGACTGGGGACATTTTTGTAGAGAACCTTGGATGCACAGTTGAGACTGCAACTGGTTTTATTATGTTTTTTTACATAGTTTAGTTATATTTAGGTTGTAAAAAAATATGTACAGCATGTTCAAAATCATGAATAACTGTTATTATGATGAGTCTTTCATCAGAGCCCAGCTAGATGGCGATAGTTTAAGGTTGTTGAGGCTGATTTGAGATGGGATATATATATGTAATAGGCTCTGTGCACAGTTAATTAAAATAATATTTTTTATATGTAGAATACTTCAGTTTGTGGCATTGTTTAATATTTATTATGCCTCAAAATTAGCATTAGCGTTAGCATTGAGAGACAAACACCTCCCTTTCGAAACACAGAAATGTCCTCCAGTGAAGTATTCATTTTATTTGTGTAGTTTTTAACATGTTGTCAGTGACATTCACCCTCAACTCCCTGTCCCCTGCCTTATTTTTAAATGTTTATTCATTTTTGTGTGACTCGGCAAAACCTCATAGAGATACAACTGGACAGGAAGTAGTCATGTTAACAGTGATGTTGCCGGGTGCTATTGTGCACAGACTCTTATAATAAAGGCAGGCACAAACAATGAACTATTATATTTCCAGTAATACCAATACTACTGCTGCTGCTGCTCCTACTACAACTTTAATTTACTACAAATTATTGAGCGTACCATATCTGCTGAGGCTCTTGGTGAAGGTGGAGGAGTTGGAGATATTGTAGGCAGAGTTTTGCTTTGGCACTAGGGCGATCACGGAACCATCCGTCACCTAAACACAAAATACACAAAAAACAATCATTATTTCACAGAATTTTACAAAATCAAAAGGATTTTACATACAGTTGAACAAATAACATCACATTTGCTCATTTTACATTTTTGTGAAGGAAAAATGTTTATGTTTTATGTCAATAAAAAATATTATTTAAATTATGGACAATGAAAAACACCAACATTTTAAGGACTTTAAGGACTCATTCAAAAGATATTGTGTTTCAAATTGGTTATTCCTATGGCAACGGACCAAATTTCTCATCATTCTGAAATCCTTAGGTATATTTACCACTTCATTTTGGCATTTTGTTTAGGCTTACAATACATTGCTGATACTACAAATGGATATGTTAAAGAGCTTGTACCAGATTTTTTCCCCATGTATTTGAGCAAAAAAATTGTCTTGCCCCAGAGCAGATATATTGAATAAGCAAAACAAAGTCAAAATAAGACAGCTGTGTTCCATCAGCATCTAATGAGGAAGCATTTTGTCATAGGCATACGAATGGCTACTACTACTAAGTATGCTGCTGTACCTGATAGTGGGCCAGAGTGTTGAGTCTCTTCCAGTCATTGTCGATCTTCGTAGTGACATCTTCGTCCTGGAGAATGATCCGAGCCATTCGGCCCTGACGCCATTCTGCAGTAACACAAAACAAGTCCCATATTAAATATACTAATGTATGCAGTGTGGCTTCAAGGTCACGTGAGACATCCCTGCTCTGTTCGTGTAAATTAAGTGTGGAAGATTTAAATGCGTGCTAGTACAGTGCATGTTTTTACAATCTAATGAGCATTTTAGACTTTGTTGAGTATAGGATTAAGAAAAAATTGTAAAAATAAAAAGTACAATTATAAGTGTATTTGTAGTAATTCATATAATAATAAATATTGTATAGTCACAGCTCAACTAGTGGCATCTATATGTTAGTAACCAAATTTGTATTTATACATTTAATCCTAATCTTTACTGATTAATTCATTCACACAATTAAAGTTATTTGGTAAATTCAATAACAATTAAATAGCAATATAAAGATACAGTATGCAATTTTTCTAGTAAAGGGTCCATCTGCTGGTTATGGCTTCCTTTGCTAGAAATGTTCCACAGTATGGCATTAACATTATCTCCATGAAGACACAGATAACTTGCTTACTTGCTTGTCGTGCTGTGGAACATTCCTGACAAAATAATAACAACTCTGTGTAAACAAGTAGGTGAAGAACCCCCTCCAGAAACAGTACAATGTTTTTAAAAAAGGCTCATGAATTCTAAAGGCAAAAACATGAAATAGAAGTGAAGCAATGTTTGTCATTATCAAAATGTAGTAGTGTAGTAGTATTCTGTTGTTCATTTTGTGTACTTGTACTAATGTATGCGCACCCTTTCAAAAGTCTATACTACTGTTTTGTGGATGATGTTTATATAAATGTAAGATGAATAGAATGTGTGTTACCCAGGTCCATGTCTGAAGCCTTGGGCCTCTGGGAGTAGGGGCTGCCCTTGTACACAGCATCCAGCAGCTTCTCTTTGACCTGAGTGATGGTGTCACAGTTCAGAGCCTTCACCGTCACCTCCGATGAGTTCTCGTTTTCCGGGTTTACACAGTGCAGTGTCTGGAAAACACAAACATAGAATTAGGTTGAGATGGTAAACTGAAAGATGGTGCTTAGATTAGTTCAACAGCCCAAATAGTTTTTGGATAATGTCAAGCCATTTAGAGGAATATAAACAGATTCTACCAAAAAACTATGATCATTTTTGTTACTCAAGACAAATATTTAAAGAGTGGTTAGAACACTTCTCTGGGGTATTAACTGCTGACACATAACATATTTTGATCATCATAACTTTAATTGTTTTGAAAATGCTATATTCGCCTAAAACAACATATTAACATATTTTCTTTTTCTGTCCCCACTCCCTTTGCTCTCTGCAGTAAACCACTCCCCCCTTCATAGCGCTATCACATTACAATTGCAGTGCACTCCGCAAATGAAACTATTGTGCACCAGGTTTGTGAAGTTGTAAGTGTATTGTTTTGAATCATGCTTTTGTATATTTATGGAAAATTGCTGTGAGGAAGCATGGGTGACATAGGCTTGAAGGCAAAGCTTTGGATAGGATTGTACAGCTAATTGTAAAAATGACTCAGGAGAGATTGCAAGATTACTCCTACATGCAGGGATAACATCTAAAACCTCTTCAGACATGTTTTTGATGAGGGAACAACATTATAACATCAGTAAAAAAAATACTTTTGCATAATAATGCTCTTTAAGATATCGATATCGATATTCTAAGTGCATATATGAATCACTCCTACATGAATGAGGGATTACCGTGTATAAGCACACATAGTTTTCAATCAAAATTTAATTGGAAGAATTCATGAAAAAAAAGTTTCATCTTGAATTACATTGATTGGTTCCAAGTTGTAAAAAGTAAAACAGTGCAAATTGTTAGAAATGCAGTTGATGTAAAGAAAGACATAAAGCAATATTCAATATTATTATTATTTTTTTTCTGAATCTGCCATTTCCTGACAGCATTTTTTACACCTAGCTCATTTGCAGATGTTGTCATTGTTTGTGTTGGTAATGGCTCAGCATTTACAACTGGGTGAAAACCAGGACTGAGCTGACAAGTGCCTGTATGGGTCCCATCCAGGTCTGAGTGCTTTGTTTGGACGCGAGGACACCCGCCAGAATGAACGGCCACTCCAAACAGAATCAGGAGGCAGGCCAGTTTACTGCTGATGCCCTCCCATGATGAAACAGCAGGGAACTATGGGCACGTGGCAGTATTTGTGCAGTGATTTTGACACATGATGAATGGACTGACCAGTGTTTTGTAGTCGATCTGCTGTCGGATGAGTTTGTCCTCGCTCAGAGAGTAGCGGGCTTCTCCAGTGATGGCGTCAATGGGACCCTTTTCCATTTGCTGCTTGATGGCACAGTAGAGCATGAACAGTGGCTCGCCAGCACACTCCTGAAAAAGATTAAACATCACGGTTTTCGGTTTTAGTGCATTCCAATCATGATCTGAAAAACAAGATCTCATTCAAGCTTGGAGTAGAGCTGCTACTCCTCCACATTGGGGGAAATCACTCAGAAGTTGTGTTTAAGATTTCAAAGACAATTTACTCCATTTATGATAAATTTTACAAACAAAACTTGGGGACTACAAGATTTTTTCACGTAATAAAGTAAAATCGGTCTTGCCCCAGTAGTTATATTGTAAAAGCAGCTCTTTGGGTCAAAATAAGACTGCTGTATGCTGTCTAATTATAAATAACATATATATCGTTTGCGAACGTGGAAGTACCAGGAAGTAATGCTGGTGCACTGCTAGCATGCTAGCTTTTGTTAGCAGTGGTGTGACAGCTCCAGCCCTGGACTTTAAAATTAACTAGTTCTGTTTTTCATGTTGTGGGAAAGTAAAAATCATGTACATTAATTGAACTACATGTTAGAATTATTAAAACATTGAATGCATTTAACATATTATTTCTTACCATAAAATTATATTATCATTATAATATACTTTTGTTTAGCTTTTTCTATGCAGCCAGTTTGAAATCATTTTAAACCTGACTTTTTTCCACCATTTTTTCCGTGCGTGCCTGCTGAGTCCAGTCTTCCATAAAGCTGCTCAGCACTCTCTCTCATTGACATTTACAGCCTTCGTGACCAGACACAGATGTTATAAATATGTTTTCTGCTCTGCTTCCGTCAAAGACACTTGCCATTCAATAGGCCCATTAGTCTGTGGATAAGCTCAAGGAAAACAGTATGGAGTGAAGTAGCGGTGGCGTATAGGGGACTAGGACAGCCTTAATGATGAAACGTATGGGCTGAGAGGAGAGAGAGGACTCATTTATCAGTCTCACCTTCAAGCACTGCCCCCTCTCTGTACACTCTTCGACTCCTGTGTCCTCTGTGGAAACAGCTGTAGCGGCCCTAACCCTGTTCTCATGCTTCATTATGGTATTAAAAATGTATGAGGAGATCTGTCAAATTACACTGAGTTTTCAAAGGAGTTCATGACAAAATTCGACTAATGTATGGTAGGGCTGGGCAAAAAAATCACTTTTTTCCCTCATATTGATCAATGTAGTTTTATATTACATTGTATGTTTTGTTATTGAAAAAAGTAACTTTCAATCTTATTCTCATTAACACAAACAAGGTGGTGTTTAATCAATGCAATTTGACACACCAAAATAGTCCCATTTATTCCTTAAAAGTCTGAACTCTGAAACAAATATATACTTTCACTGAACTGGCAGTAGAAGTCTTGATATATACAATACAACAACAACAACAACAACAACAAAACAAGCTAGCTGGCTTATCATTAGCAATTTGAATCTCAAGTGACTATTCAGCTCTAGTGTATGGTATTACTATAAATACAATATAAATAGTTGGATGAATTGGTGGATAATGTTTTTTTTAAATATATATTATTATAGTCAGTGGCCTCGGATCAATGGGTTTCTAACATACCTGTGGCATTCAAGTTTAACAAACCTTAACATCAAGTAACATGCCTTACTGAGCCTGTTTACCATTTATTACACTGCTGCTCATTTAGATTCTTGGATTTCTTTGGATTTGAAATAACTAAATAAATGTTATCAACTGTAATATACTTTGGTAACACTTTATACACCTACATAGGAGTATAAAAAGCCAAAGTTAAATCCAAAGTTACATCTGTCAATTGGAAAAAATGAACAGACATCTTTATACACAGACACCTGAGATAGCCTTAATATAGCATCAACACGGATTTAATTCATAATGAAAAAACACTTTATGAATAATGATTCCGGCTTAGTACATACTTAATGAAGGGGTTAGGCTTCGGAGTTAGAGCAATGATTTCCAACCTTTTTCTTCCAGTGTTAAAGATAAAATAAAGTAAAGATGTTATAGAACAGTAATGATTATAAAATAATTCACAGACACAATTAAAATGTCACCTCTTCATTAAATTAAATAAATTCAAACTTTGGGGACCCCCAGGTTGGGAATGACACAGTTAGGGTATAAATAAAGTTTAATAAAGTGTAGTTATTAGAAAAGTTACCGATAATTATATAATAGCTTTCCCTGTATAATCTGTCTAGTACCAGAAATACACACTCTACTATATTAAAATACTTTTTTGCTTACTAAAATATTGTGACTGATAGACAACCTATGTGTCTTCTTCTCCATCCCGAGAAGAGTGCGTGTGAGGATATCTGTGGCGCCGCTGCCCCCTGCTGGGACACATGACCTTAAGGCACAGCCAGAGTTGGACTGATGGCCCAGTAATGACAACAGCAGCTCTGCACTTCAAAAGGAGATCAGAGCGACACGCCGTGTGGGCTCAGACGACTATATAAAGCTCCCATACAGGACTATGGCACAAGACACGCACGGCTGACTGGAGGATAGGAGCGTATGAGGCCAGTCTTTTAATAACCGCAGATATGAATAAAACCCAAGATATAATAGGAAGATAAGGACGTAATATCTAATAGGAATACGTTTATTGGGACCATTACTCAGCTGTAATGCAATTTAGGTCCACTCCTGGTTCCAGTGTTTCCATTAGCCAAGACTAAACAGAGAAAAAGTTAATAGTACCTTGAGGAACTTGTATAAGAGGAAGGTGAACCAGTTGGTCAGCATCTTCTCTGCCACCGACTCCGTTCTGAAAGAATAACGGATGGAAATGTTAAATTTTATCAGTATTATCAATAAACGTTGACTATATATTTGGACTGCCAACCTACTTGTCTCAATGTTATTGCTGTCCATATAGAATTTTCCACAATCTGGCATTAAACTAATCTATCGTGTAATTTTCCAAATACATCAGTGACAGTGGCTCAGTGATCAGAGCATTGCTTCCCCAACCTGAAGGTCGGAGGATTGATTCCCAACCTCGCTTCCATCATTTTTGCAGTTAACAGTAACAGTAGCTTTCCACCTCTGAGTGAATAAATAATAACTATGTGTAGCACATCGACAAGTGTAAGGTATTATTAGGTGTGTGTATTGTTCAAAACATGCATTCTTATAGTGAGCAGAATCGCCTCTCCACAGTTCTGATCTGTAACTTGGCCTGGTGTCATCACCAGCTTGTCTCCATGGACATAGAAAAGCTTATTACCATACAATGGAACAGTCAAGGAAAAGCAAAAACATCTTCTCCATGGAGACAAGCCGTACCCTCAACTAGAAAAATCACATAGTGCATCTTTAAACAAACATAATAACATGTCAAATTTCTACCTGGAGATATAATCCCATAATGCATCCATTCACATATTCTTGGCTCTATCTACCTCGAATGTCCAAGAATGTCAGTTTAGCAGCTGTAGTTTATTGATAACTTGACAACATTTGCTGGCCTGGGCATCCAAAAACACAATGACATTTAGGGCAAAGTGCATAAATCTGCGTAATTATTTTTGGAATATGCCAGTTTGTTACTTTGAACAGCAGGGGCGGACCTTTACTGCAACATAACTAAGACGATGCAAGAAGCTAATTGTGTGGGCAGTAATTAAGAAAGTGCCAAAAGGTCAACTCAATATATGCAATTAAACAGTGCTTTCACCCTGCTTTTTATAACTTGAATAATTGTTGTAACAGAACCATACACTGACTTTATACACTCTATCCAAGGTGTCGAAAAATATCTTTATGTTGTGTAGTACTTATAGAGAAGTTTGTGGCATCATTGTGAAAGTGTCAGGAGAAGTGGGTCCCTGTCGTCTAAATAATGCCACAGTCTGGATTATGGACAAATCCATTCTCCCACAGTCTCAGGGCTTATGTCTGCAGGGCTGCCAGCTCATGTGAGGAGGCAGTGGGCTTCGCAGGAAATGTCACTTGGTAACAAGTGAATACCAAACACAAGATACGCTTTCACTGGAAAATATATACAGTGATTATAGAGAGTTTGTTTGCTTATGAAAAGTTTTGAAGAATTCATGAATTTAAATGATCATACAGAATTGCTATAGCATTAATGGCACAATTGGTGAATCAGCCAGATACACTGTAAATTTATGTTATTGTGGCACAAATGTGAGTTCTAAGCAATTATATTAGTGAGGTTAATCTAAGTCAAACTCAATAAAAGTCCTATTACACAAAACCTCCTCAAAAACATATCAGGAGTTGTGTTTAGTTCCATTTACATATGTTTGAGTAGTCCTTTATTATTAGTCTGGCTACATCTCCAAAGCTCAAAATGCTCTGTTCCACCTTGTGATGTTATGAAGAGGTAGTTTTCAAGTTAACAGCTACTTTTTACTCTTAGTTCAGTAGAGATTGTCAATTCATGGGCTGAAATAATCCAAATCACTCCAGTGAAGATGTATAGATTTTAAAAACACAGTGAAGCACTTCCTGTATTACCACATGACATCACAATGTGGTGTTTTTAGTCTGGAAGAAGAAGTTAACCTAAATATGCAGGGTTTGTATGGTTTGTATGTTTTTGTTCTTTTGTTTTTTGTTTTTTTTGTTTGTTTTTTTGCTCCGATAGCGATAGGAAATATGTGATAGGCAAAAATAACTTTTTAACCATTAATTGGAAATCATTTTACTTGAGATATGAAATGAACCAGAAATATATTACAGTTGTCACGTAAAAAAATTTGATCAGATAACTAACTTTTCTGGAGGGTCCGTCACCTGCTTCTGTCTACTTTGTATAGAATATGAAAATGACACTAGCTGGCCAAGTCATAGGCCAAATCTGTGGAGAGGCAAGCCCGCTCACAATAAAAGTGACAATAAAGCACCTGTAAACAAATAAATCCTTAAGTTTAAAACCATATTGTGGAACATTTCAGACAACGCAATAACATAAGCAAACAAGTAGCAGACACCCCAACAGAAAAAATACATAGAGCATGCTTAACTATCTTACAAAAAACGGATTATTTCTACATTTCTTTCATTTAAACTTCGCACTCTTGCACTGACCTCCTGAGCAGTAGCTTAGGGTGGTTCTTGCTTTCCAGGTTGCGGTCAATCAAGTCGGACAATAGCTGCTTTAGGACCCCCGTAGCGTACTCCATCTCCCCCTGCAGTGCGGTCATGATCAGGGAAGCCACGTTTCCTCTATCCCGCATGGAGAAGGACCTGCACCATAACACAATACATACACGTTATTAACACTTAACATCAACAATCATTTTGAAATATGTGTAAAATACATGTTATGGGTTATTCAGTTAAGTGCTTCATTGTGGTTTATTAGAAAGAATTGCATGCTTAGTTTAATTCCAAAACGGTTTAGCGAATATATTGTGATATAAAAAGTCTTATTTGAGATACATTATTGATAAAGTCATTAAGTATTCATATAATGTGAAGTGGTGTTGTTGTCTAGACTCTTTATACAGTGAGTAGGGGTACAGGGGATTGCCTTGAAAAAAGTCCAATATCAGTTAACTTACATATACACGGTCATTAAGTGGAATAATTTGCCATTTTTGAGAGCCTTGGATCAACTTCTGAACCACAAAAGAAGCCTCAAAACCAATTACCACAACACAGAATAAGACTATACGATAAAATTAAACATAGGAAATAATAACTTAGTCTTAAGTCTTATGTTAAATATTTATGCAATCTTCCAGACACCCAAGTAGGATCCATAGCATAAGAAGCTTCAAATCTGTCAACTGGACTAAGTTAGTTACTTTTATCAGTTTTTTGACATGATTTTTCAACATTCTATTGCCTTTGTTTCAGAATGATGAAGAATTAGGACAATTATCATAACGATTACCAATTGAAAACCAAATATATCTTTTGAATGGTTTTATTAGCTACCAAGGCGGTGAATAGAACACTGTATGCTATGGCAACATAGAACTGACAGACATGGATTAAACATATTGACAGGCTTTTTTATTATTACCAATAGAATCTGTAGCAATGAGCAGGGGAAGATCAACCAAGCCCAAGCACTTATCATTTTGTTATTCCTACTCTCCAACTTGTAGACAAAAACATATTGTAATGAGCTCCGGGCTCCATCCCTTTTAGACGTGCAACTGCTCCTGGAGCACCTTTACCGGCTCTGGGCTATTGCGGCATGTCGATGTGCACCTTAACCCAGTGTTTGGTGGCACTGATTATAAAGGGTGATCTATGCCCACATCTGTGTTGGTAACGCATACAGGAACCAGCCACATTTCCATTTTGGAGCGTGCTTCTGTATGTGGATACTCCAGTCTCAGGATGTCCCATACTGCCACTGATTCCCTCCTGACTTCCTTGTCTTTCCCAAAAGCGTGTGTACCTTCACCCACATGGTGATGTTACTCAGGGATTATAACACAGGCTATGGTCATAAGAGACCATCGCACCAAAAAGAATTTGTAGCTTTATCCAGACTCCAGCGACTGTTCAGTTAGCCATGTCCCTTCTCCTCTAACATCCCTTAGGCTATGTGTGGGCGTGGTGGCTGGTTTGCTCCTTGGCACACTGCCTTCAAGTGTGCTGTGCACACACTCCCCGTAGTGCCCCCACGGCTTGCCCTCCGCAGAACAGGGAGCTGAACATATGTAGAACCCAAGCTGCTCCATCCCCATGTATCAGAATACTGTTTTTGCACTCGAGCAGAGCAAAAATACACAAGCATGTGTCCTGTGGATCTCAATTTGAATCTTTGGTGGCACAAGGGAATCCCTGACTATAAACAGCAGCTCAAGATCTACACAGCAAATTATTTTTGGACCAGCTTTTTCCTGAAGCCCAAAGATAAAGCAGAATTATGGGACATCTTAGAGCGACTGATACCAGAGCATCCAAGCACATCAGTGTGCTTCTGATGGTGCCAAACGCAGCAATGCGTGGTAAACACGGATGTGTGCGTGAATGACCTGTTCGACTTTATATGTTATGATCAGTGCCACCAACCATTGGGTAAGGTGCACACTGACAGACAGACGCACTCTAGATGCTCTGGAGCGTGCTCTGGATGTGCGCTCTGGAAGCGTGCGTCTCCTGGTGGACTGACATAATGCCTAAAAGTTAGACCTGGAGCTTATTACAGGCCTAGAAGTCAGATAAGTAGAGTGTCATGTAGCATATCCATCATTATACATAAGCAAAATTATAAACGTCTGGCTTTGGCTGAGCTTCTCCTGCTCATTCCTGAAGATTATACAAGATTCTATGCTCAGACATACTTTAAGTGACTGGCCCCTATTCAGTGCATTGGATATGAGATTAATATGTTCACATTAAAACTGAGAAACTAATGTCTTAAAACATGAAACTTTTCACATTAAAACAAGAAAATTATGCTGTTAAAACATGAAATTGAAGTCATTATAACCTGTAATTATTACATTGGAACTAAATACTTTTTCATAATAAGGGAAAAGCCTCCAAATGTTTGATCTACTGATCTTTGTCAGCTCTATGCTTCCGTAGTTTGCTGCCATTTGAATTGTCTCAATTACCTCATCATATATTAAATTGCTGTCCACTTCACAGATTGAAACTGTCTATTCCACATATATTTTATGAAATAGCCCCATACAGCAAACTTTAGCAAACAAGCAGACACCAGTTTTTTCTATATTTGTTGTAGTGACAGACCTTTGAGCCTCCAGGGTGCGGATGAAAGTCAACAGGAAGTGCTTCTTGGTGAGCAGCTGGCCAAACAACGTCAGAGCCTTCTCCACATTTGCTGGCACCTGCACAACACAAACAACAAGAAACAAGAAATCAGTCACATACTTTCATAGTTGAAAGTTGACAACACGGTAGAGTGATGGGTAGCAAAACTTTAGAACAGTGTATTTGTTCACTGATCTGGTTGTCTGAATTGTGGAGAATAGTCTTTTTAGGTGGTTTAACTATGAGATTGCACATTTCTTTACCTGGTTTATGGTTATTATCTCTGGGTCTATCCACATGAAACAAAAAATTGAACAAAGTTAATGTCTTCACTTGTCAGTATAAAGAAAAAAGTAGTTTTGCAGTGGTGTGGCTGTTCAACTGTAAAGATGAGATTAGTGTTGGCTGAAACTGCATCGAGTCATAACATTAATATGACAATGTTTGTGGATCAGAAATTTGTGAACATAATTTAATTTGATCAATAACAATTTCTCAGCTACAATGAACATAGCTGAGTTGAGATGGCTTGATGCTCTTTTGCACAGTATAATCTGAGGATTTGTATCTAATGTAATTATTAAACCAATAATAATCTAATCTAATGTAATTATTAAACAAATTAAATCAATATTACAAACAAGCTCTCAAAACCAAGCAAACTGTGACTTTATAGATTCCATTCAAATCATCCACAGAAAGAGCCAAGACTAACATGCGATACCGGCCCCATGCAGATTTTAAGATGGGAGTAACCCCAGAATGGAGCGCTCTGATGCCATTTTAACGCAATTTTTTTCAATGCATCTCTCTGATGATCCTCCACTCTCAAATCAAGAGTTAATTACAGTGTTGACATTCTGTGGAGAAGGTCTTCAAGTAGGGTTGTCAAAAGTATTGAAAATCAGATACTTATCGATAATAAAACTAGTATAAAACTAGATACTCATTTGAGCAGGTATCTATACTAAAAAAGTCACATTCACAGGACAGAAATGAACCTTTCCTAAATAGCTTTAAGATCACATAGACAAGTATACACCCATGGATCACTATGGAACATACCTGGACGACTGAGGGGGTTGCACAGATATAAGGCCACATGGTATTATTAAAGAAAATACTACAATTTAATGTTGAAAACCACATTCTATTGTCTAAAGAAAAATGTTTTTAATTATCATCGTGGTATCAGAACTGTTATTGAGTATCGAGTCTATTCCTTAGTAGTAGGTTTGAAACTTTAGTACTGTGACAACACTATCTTTAAGTATATTTTAACTCCTGAAAAAGTCGACCATTCTCTCTGTGGAAATCGTCAGTGAATCTTTTTAGTTCTGCCCGAGCTGCCTGTGTCACTTGGACGTTTTGTGTGCTCATAGGAGTTGATGGAAGAGTGTAATGACGCTGGTGGAGTGTCAGAATTCCCTGTCAGAAGCAGGAGGGATGGCGACAGGCGCAAAAGCATTGGACCATATAGGAGAGAGAGAGTGGCCCTGTCTCTAAGGTGGCACCTGTCACTACACATCAACAACAACACAAATGCTCTGAAGATGGAGAGGTTGGCAGCTTTGGTTATATGGGCTAAAATATAGTCTATAGACTTGCTTGATTTGTGATATTATGGTAGAATTGTTTTAAGGCTGATTTGATGTGTATTTTTCTGTGCACTTGCAGAAATGGGGATTATAATCATCATCATTATCAATCAAACATGAGGGAAATCAAACTAATACATATCGATATAAATCAAAACAACATACAAGACTAAATAATAGAGCAATGGAACAACTCTTTTGAAGTTGTCATCCATAATTAGACTGGCCAACCAAGCAGTGTTGCATTCTCACATATCACCACTAGATGCTATCTAGGTTGCTCTAGTCTGATAATGTGCCAGCTTTGGCCTAACAGAAGAAGATCAGAGAGCACAGGTGAGTCTGAACCATAGACTGTATATATAAATGGACATATCTAACCTGCTAGCTACCGTGTTTAATTAAATAGGAAGTGAGCGTATGAATGTTTCCATCGAATTTACTTTCTACTGAAAAACTGTTGCCCTTGTCTCCATAACTGCTGCTGTCAGACTTGTCATTTTGGCATTAAAATGTTCATATTAACCTGCTCTATGTGATCCTGGTAGTTTTATTTTGATATTGTGTCCGTAAATCAAGATGTGAACATTAATAACAGACAAATCTGGCGGCTTCTTCCCTTCGGGTCGCTCCCAACAGGTTTGATTCACAGCATTGCTAAGTGCCCACTTATTTTTTCTCCAGTCTTGTCAATTTATACATTCAATTACAATGATTTGCTAATTTCTTTCATGTAAAATTGACTCCATTTAATAACCCGTAAAAACCTTCTTATACTAATATTTTTTTCTATTCTCTCCTTACACCATATTTGTCACGGTTTCCTTGACAGCCCTAACTTTTGCTGCTTGTTTGCTTGTTTGTGCCCAATCAGAACCTATTTGTGTTGTATCACGTTTTGGGTGACATTTTGAGGCATTTTTCCACAGACAAATAAATCATGGTCACAATTTTGAAACCCCATTTATTTTGTTTTTTGACCTGTCAGTATTTTTTTTTTTTTTTTTTTACATTTTACAAATTTGAAATATTGTTATTGTTTAACATTTAGAAATTACCTATTACCTAACATTTAGAAATTACCTATGTTATACTATGCTACTATGACTGCACTGAGTCAAGCTTTTTAATCTTATAACAATTTCAGCCTCATTTCTACCTGTGTGTTGTACAAGGCTAACATGTGGTCCACCTCCTCTGTGTGATGTCTGGGTCTCTCTGTAAAGTACTAAATGAGATTGAAAGGCCTCCAGGCTGGATTCTGTCTGAGATCCGAGTACGGACGCTGTGTTTGAGAGACTAGAATGAAAAGTGGAAAAAGGAGACAGAGATGAGAGGATAGTGAAGCAAAACAGAACATCTAAACCCGTTAAAGAGGGTGTATTTTACTTCTATGGGGTGCTAACACATAACACTTTTATTGTTTTAATAATACTATATTTGGCAAAAACTACATATTAACATGTTTTATATGTTTTCATTTTTGAGGCTCTGAGTCGCTCCAGTTACAGCCCCTTCAGAGCACTATCACAACACAATCAAAGTGCATCCCACTAATGAAACTACTACACATGAAATTAGGTTTGTCAAGTTGCTGTGTACAGTTTTGTATCATGTTTTTTGTACATTATGGAGAACTGTCGTGTAGGAGCATGGATGACTTAGGCTTGTGGGCTGAGCATTGAACAGAATCTTTCAGGTAACTATAGGGAGGGTTCGAATACAGCCCAGGAGAGATCACTAAATTATTCATAGAATAAATTTTTAATTTTTTTTAAAATAATTGCAAGTAAGGGCAGGGATAGGGGAAAACAAAAAATGCCTGACCACTCAAGCCTCAAATGCAGGACAATATATGCCCAGGATTGCTTAAAACATGCATTAATCAATCAAAATGCAACTTTGATTAAGTATTACGGACGCCCTCTACTTCTACATTGCCTACAGACTAAACTGCACCAATGAGATGAAATCATGTCATTGTATATAATAGATAAGGTACAAGATTTTTCCACGTATTTCATGGTGGTGTTGATTTAGCAGTTTGCCTAAATATCAGTCCTGCGCAGTTGTTTGAACTTGTACTTCTTCTTGTATTTAACTGAAGTAATTATTTGACTGCTGCAGTAAAGAACATCATTTATTCATGAGATGGATTAGGTGTTGAGTTATTTGTATGCAAGTTGGAGATACAGCTTACTTTGATGAGATGACTTATGGCTCGCAGTAAGCCTTTTAACCTAAAGCCTTGTATTTTACCGCAATTAGTTATGAATATTATCGGGAGCAACTGCACGCTGATGTCAAAATGTTGCCTTCACAAGTCAGATTATAATAACTGCTGTTGGCTGCAGCCGGAGCACTCTGCACCCATGTTTGTGATAGATGAGGCAGAATAGAACTTTACCACATAGCTTAAAAAGTACAGTTAAGTTAGGATTATATATATATATATATATATATATATATATATATATATATATATATATATATATATATATATATATATATATATATATATATATATATATATATATATATATATATATATATATATATATATATGTGGATTGTGTTTGATGACTGTTAAACATATAGCTTTAAAAAAGTGCTTTATAAATAAAGTTTGATTTAATCTCATAACAAAATGTTGCATAAACTAATCAGCAAGATTATTATGGTATGATGTAAAACAGAGAAAGATAATAGGCAGAGATAATGAGTATGCTGATGTGGTATGTCTTATAGAAATGGGTTTGATCATTCTGTTTATAGGTGCCATTTTGAGCACTTTTCATTTTATTTTCTTAATTACCATGGCAACGTTTTATCTCTCCGAAACCCATTGATGGTTGGTGTAACACGCGTTTCCAGCACACAATATTAAAATACGGTACAGCCTTATGATTCTGTATTTCAAAGCAACAATCGCTTCAATATTGTCGGCCTGCGTCTCCCATCTCTGTATGAAGTAGCGTACGGTATAGTGCAGTGTTTGTATGGCTTAAGCTCCGGCACAGTCACTCGGAGCAATAAAGCCAGTGCAGGTGGTTTACACAGGCCATTGGATTAGAGCAGAGCCCCCAAGGGAGATCCACTCAGAGAGGCAGAGGAAGTCCGAACTATATGACCATCATAACCTCCGCAGTACAATCCCATATCCAGTTAGAGAAATGCAATCTAGAGCGCGCTGCTTGAGTCCGTATGTCTGAGGAGGTCAGTACAGGTGCAGACTTTATTCAATATGGAACTGCTAACTGTATTAAGACATGCAGTATCATGCTGACAAAGGGGTCTACTCTAGGGAACTGTCACTCAATTCAATCTAACCAGGGTGACTGAAGAGCTCATAAATGCCTGGTATTATGTGTTTGTGTAATCAAAAAGTACTTATAGATGAAAAAGATACTTTGCTAAAAAATTGGTTTAGAATGGTCTTTTTTTTTTTTTGGAAGTTGTTGTGAGGATAGACTTTGAAATTTCAAGCCTCAAGTGAAGTACATAGTCCTTAAAATACATATCAATAAACTCTTAATAACTTTGTCTTTTTGCTACTTGCACATATTACACTATGATACTATGGGGTATTAATTGCTAAAAACATAACATATTTAGTTTGTTGGTCTTAAAATGCTATATTCCAAAAACAATGCATCCCTTTTAGGAGTTTTTCAATAAAAAACATGAATAAGACTAACTGAAAAACTGTATGCTAATGCTAGCAAGTGACAGTAATGTGAGGGTAATGTTATTTGAGAGGGACTTGTTAAACTGTACAAATCAGCTCCCCTGTTCTAGTTCCAGTTAGGTCAGTTTTTTATGGTCAGATTGTATCAAAACAAAAGTCTAATGTAAGTAACGGAGCTTCAGACAGACCAGTGCTTCTAGTTAGTATCACAACATCAGCATCAAAGTATCAACTGCAGTCAAATTTCCAAAAGTTTGACCTGGGGCAGCTGTGACTATTACAAGTTACTATCAACCATGCATCCATCTATTTTGAAATCCGTACAACTAAATCCGTACTACTAAACTTCTCCGACTGCCTTTTCATTTTTGCCTTTCCAGCAGTATAAATTCATTTCTGGAGTGATTAAATGAAAGCGTAAAAGGTCAAAGAAATTATTCCTCGACTCCAAAAAGTCAAAGCTCCAATCAAAGTCAATGAAGCACGGCACATTCTACATCTTAATGATAACCACTGATTACAAACCAGACTTTTTTGGAGAGGAGCGCTTTACGTTTGATTCATTTTACTTCCTCTGGTCTCACTGGGAAGGTTCATAAATCCCTATCTCCACCCGCCTGTGCAGCCAAGGTGAATACATGTAGTGCACCGTGTAGTGGAGTCATTAATAACTAACGCCTGATGTATAATGTAGGGAACAACTCGGCTTCCAGTGTTGCTCTGGTTCTAGTCTCTTGGAGCTTCTCTCTTGTACATGCTAGAAGCTTTATATTTTTATATCCCCCATGAGTCGCTACATTTGAACAACCCACAATGTTTTTTTTGGGGGGGTTTTTTTAGATAACATGTAGATATTGACTTTCTCTGAAGTTATTAATATTGTATCCCAGTTATTGAGCGCTGTAATATCTGTATTGTTTTTGGACAAAATTACTGTCTAAAGGTGTGGCAAATATTGAGAATAAAATGGATGAAAGCTCCTTAACGGGAAAAATACAGTTCTTTGAATTAAATAAAATTAAAAATGCATGAAAATGAAAAATAGCTTTGACTAATGTTAGAAGTTTCAGATTTTACTAAGGGTGGGAATTTTCATGAGATGAGACAAAAATTGTTAGTCACAAGTTTGGCCACATTACTGTTTTGTGTTATGTTGAATGTTGAAATGGATGGATATAATCACCAAATGTAACATCATCTTTTTGTACCATTAATGGTTCAGCCTAAAATGGTCGATATAGACAACTAGACTATTAGAGACAATGCTGCATTGTAAATCCCCTGATGTTTGCTGATTACAATTTATTGAATATACTTAACATCCAATATGACACTTCATTTTATTTATTGAAATGAACTGACTAACACTGGAACTGTGCACATAATGTGCTGGTTTAAAAGGTGGATTCATGTGCTCACTGTAAAAAAAAAAAAAAAAAAAAAAATCACTTTTGACTTTTAGAAAAATTCTTTCTTTTTCAGGGTATCTTTATGAATTTCATCCTGAATTTCTGAGTCCTTACTGTAAAAAAGTGAGCTGCTTCAGATTCCTCTGGTGTTGCTTACATGGAGTCAGTAAAAATAGATGAGCGGCCTATTGTTCACAGTGGAGCTCGCTGAGGTGTTCCT
The DNA here is from genome assembly GCF_009829125.3 of Periophthalmus magnuspinnatus. NCBI lineage: Eukaryota > Metazoa > Chordata > Actinopteri > Gobiiformes > Gobiidae > Periophthalmus > Periophthalmus magnuspinnatus. The sequence goes on from NC_047132.1 coordinate 19,882,314, forward strand.
GGCACTACATCTATCACCGAGCAGCTCGCACAGTGAAACTCAACAATGTGTAGTCAAGGGTGTAGCTAAGAAAATCAGTTTGTAATTACTGCCAATTTGAAGTCTGTTTAAAGTCTTTACTGTTTTATGCTTTAAAGGCTCTTTACCCACTTTTTCATGTAATTAAGTTAACTCTGTTTTGCCCCACTACAGCCACATTGTGAACACAGCTCTTTGGGCGAAAATGAGACAGCTGTCTGCTTTCTGCATTACATTATAGCAAGCTTTATTCTCCGTGAACCAGGAAGTTCACTGTTAGCATGCTACTGTTTGATAGCTTTGCCATCGCTCATTGTAGTGAATAATTAGGATGCACGGAATGAATAAGGTAAGTGAGGAATAACTTTGGATCATTGCAAACTGTTTTACATAATCTAGTTCTGTTTTCCACATTTTTAAGACAAAAAAAATAAGATACAGAGACTATAAAGGTAAATACCAGCCACTAAAAACACTAAGAAATAATCAACAACATCAATATAACTTCTATATGACCATTTCTGCTATTAGTTTGTTAGTGCAGCTATAGCATGATTGGAAGTGGGTAGCTGACTAGTGGGTTATTAAGTTTGAGTAGTAGGGTGGTGGCCGGTGGTGTACTGACCCGTACCTCCATCTCCTTGAGCACCGGGTGGTCCTCAATCCCCGGGAATAGAACCCTCATGGCGTAGGTGCGGTAGTCCAAGAAGGGGATCCCGGCACCGTCTAACTCCTGGGTCAGCTCATGGATGTCTGTCTGCAGCTCTGCAAAGGCTGGAAAAGACAGGATAAATAGATCATTAACTTCATGTGGGCAACAACACAACATCTCAGTGTGCAAAGTTTAAAATGGAGCTGGAGGACAGGTTAGAATTGAAAAGTGGAATTAGCTCTTTAACTGATGATTGTAGATCTCTTCATCTGGTTTATGGTCTATCTGTAATTACTATCACAAAGTTCAACATATTCTCTGCCAGTATAAATACACAAGTTTAATTATGGTCTCAGAATGTGGTGCCATTATTCAACACCAAAGATATGATGGTTGTCAAGTTTGTGAAGCCAATAGGCTCTGTGCTCAATAGCAACCGGCAACCTCACTGTTAGTGTCACTACCTCCCGTCCAATTTTATCTGTATAAGGTTTTTGCTGAGTGACGCTAAAATAAATAAATATTTAAAGATCCAGCAGTGGACAGGGAGCTGTGGGCGGATGTCACAGATTAAAAAATACACAAATAAAATGAATATTTTACCGGAGGAGAGAGATAATCATGTCTCTATGCTAACACTAATGCAAATTTTCAGGCTGAATAAATATTAAAACAACGCCACAAACTGTAAGTAATCTACATATAAAAATAATTGGGTAGTCATTATTTTAATTGATTTGAATGTTAATTGATTGTTAACTTTATGTTTTCCAATTTTAATAACAGTGACTGTTAACTTTAAGACACTGAGCTAGCTGTGCAGAGAGCCTATTGGTTCAGCATTTGTGGATTACACATTTGAATACTGTATTTTTTTTCAAAAACTATCAGGGATTTGACATGGCAATGGTCCTATACTGTTATAGCGATAATCCAATTCAAATTAAAATATTACATCTTATGAATGGTCAAAGGTCTTCAGAGAATCATTCTGATCAGGAAGGTATCTCATTTGCCTGAAACCTATGAATAGACCGTTGCCCTCCATCTGAAATTATGAAATCATCAAATTCTACAATATGAAGACAGTTAAAGAAAGCCTTAGAAAATGATTCTGATGCTTCACCATAAAGCATATTGTTTTGTCCACAACAAATCCAATCAGACAAAGCACAAGATTCACCAAAGTTGACTGCAAAATCACCATCTAAGTCTCCAACTTTCCACATAATATCTATTTATACAGACATCATCTTGTCAATGTATAATTTGCGGATGCCATTAAACCCCATTGTGTGAAGCTGTGGAACACAAAATGAGTTTATTATTTGTACATCATAATGAGTGGAGTCTGGTCGTTGTACTCGCACAAAAGGCCAGGTCAGTGAGGCTTCGAAATGTCACCAAATAGCCAGTAATTATGAACTGAATGCAAAAAGTGAACAAGGGAACATACATTATGACATAATAGCAGCTCCGGAATCAACAGTTTTACAATGTTAAAAGCAGGTCAGTGTTATTTTTAATTCAGGATGGATGGAGTTGTTTTTTATTTTCGTCATAGTCTAAAGTTGTTATAATAAATAAATGCTAGTGCAAAAATATTCCTGAAGGAAAGTAAATTGCATGGTTAAATGTTAGCAAGGAGAGAGGGCAAGGAGAAGATTGTATTGTGAATAAATGTCAAAATATGTTTTGCTTTAAGGAGATGGTGACAGTACAACAAAGTTCTGTTATATCCATGCAGTGCTCAACCAATAATGTGCTAATGATCGTTTTCCGCCCCACCTACTTTTGCCGTAAATTAAACTAAACTAAACCTTTAAACTAAAGCTTTCTTTGTGGTGGCACTTACGGTTTAGCGGAAATCTCATTCATTTCAATGGGAAAAGTTTTGCCGCTAAAATATGATATCAAGTAGTTTGAGTTGTGTAAAATGTTCAAAGTTCATGTGCACCAACAAGTCAACACTGCCCCGACTCCCTGGGGGGCTTTAAAATGGCTTTGTAGTCCGTGTAGAACTGATTTGCTGTCAAGAAAAATGCAACCCCACTGAGGATGGCAGCACCCATGGCAACTTCTGGAATAAAGTGAATAGAGGTAGTGAAATTTTGCATTTAAATGATAATAATAATCATTATTTTTTAAATGTACTGTTTTAAAATTTCACCGTGGAAAATGAAAATGATCAAAAATTTGGATAATGAATTACTGTACATTTTTCAGATATTGGTGAACAGCTCCTTTTACATTTTGTTCAGTAGAGATTGGCGATCCCAGGACCAATCTCTGGGATTGCCAAATGATTCTAGTGAAGGTGTAAGGAGTTTAAAAACACACTGAAGCACTTCTTGCCTGTATTACCATATGACATCACAAGGTGTAGTGTTTTCTGTTTGAATTCAGCCTAAACATGAAAGGTTTGTGTGTTAAACATATGACTGAAACAAAACACAACTCTGGGTGTACTTGTGATGAGGAAATACCATTATAGCATAGCTCAGAAAATAGTGTATTATGGGCCCTTTAATATGTTTACAAATTGGGGTGAAAAAACAACTTGAATCTAAGTGTACTGAGGAAACCCCTTTTACATGGAGCACACCGTTTACAGTAGTGTGAACTTAACATGCTTTTACTTGTATATTTGTAGCCTTTATGTTACAAACTATTAAATAAGATAAAGAACATTCATACACAAACATATGGCAGACTCCCATTTAGATCTAACAGAGCAGATTCGCACACCCCGGGACCCATTCTGCAGACATCACAACATCTGCTGGCATAACATTATTTCCCTATCTCCTCAAATATTAGCTCTGCGCATCGCTCCCATAAACATCCCCATTGACACTTGCCAGTCAGCAGTTGTCATTTGTATAGTGCAGCTAATTAGCCATGACCGCTCAAGTCTGGATGAGCCTATGTGGATGAATGGACTTCTAGCCCCCGTGTCTACCCTAAGGACACTGGGAAATCCACACTTCTTGAAGCCCCGCCCACTTCATCTGTTCCTCCGCCCACACAACCATCCCGCCGCAGAGGAGCAGCTGGGAGGGCAGCAGGAGGGGCGGGTTGTTGTGAAGGAGGAGGAGAGAAGAGCTATATGCTTCGTTAGGCTAGTTTAGATTCATAGCAGTTACTATAGACTTTGAATACTTGGATAACTGGATTACTGAGGGTCACATCAGTTTAATGAGGACTGCTTTCTTGGAAGTGAGGAGACTTAATGAGTGGACTATATCAATTTGACTCGCTGTGGTTTTGTGGTAATTAATGGTTCCTTCAATGTATATGTTTTTATACATGAAATATGAAAATAAAATCAGGAACAGAGGTGGGTAGAGTAGCTAAAAAACACAAATAAGACTTCAAAAATCAAAATAATAATACTCAAGTAGAAGCACAAAGTAGTGGTCAAAGAAATGTCTCAAGTAAAAGTTAAAAAAACATTATAATAATTTGGGAAAATGACTTGTTAAGAAAAAGTAAATGTGAGAGTAACTGTCTTGACATAACATCTGATTTAAAATTTGAAGGAAAAGACACCAAACACTGCACAAAATCTGGCATTGTAAAGGATGGAACACAGAAATAAGAAATACTAAATCATATCTGTAGGACGAAGCAAGAAACACAAATTATCAAATTGTTAATATTGTCAACATAAAGCCTTTATCATTTATAGACTTATTCAGTGAAAATAGCAGCCAGAACTTATGCTCAAGCAAGAGCATCGGTATACTGTAAAATTAGGCCTGTCACGATAATTACTGTATCAACTTATCGTTCAATAAATGATAGGTAGAGCAATGTATTTTGGGGCTCAATATTTTTGCAAAAATGAGGAGATTTTGGGTGTTTATATTGTAATAAATAAAACAGACTGTAGAAAGTTGAATAAGTGACTTCTATGGCTAATTGCTCATGCCTTTAATGATACAGTTTTTTGGGATTATCTTACTTTATTCTTATTGAGACAGTTGGATAAGATAGTTTCAATATTATCGTTAATCGCAATATCTGTTTGGAGCAATATATTGTTCTTCAAAATGTGTTATCATGACAGGCCTATGTAAAATATTAGGTATGTAGTATGTATGGTATGTAGTATGGTAACTAAAAACTACTGTGAGAAGTGTAAGCGTATTTAAAAGTTACTCGAGTATATGTAACCGAGTACTACCCACATCTGACTGGGGCTGGTTACTGTTTCACATTCATGCTTTTCTGGAAATAGAAGTTCTGTTTGATAAATGCATTACTTCAATTTAAAATGCTTGGGTTGTACAGTTCTTTCCAAAAACAATAGCCTTGTTTTAGAAATAAATACACCATTAATCATGCCTGCTTCCACTGAAACGCCATTTCCTTTTTAGGAGTTAGGGATTCTAATTTTGTGATTCATTTTCTTGAGTAATGACTATCTAGCATCAAATGTTTAGCTTCAAACTTGATTTATTAATTGTTCATGTTTATTCGCTTTTAGCTGCTCACTGTTGCTACATCAATTTAAAGGTGCAGTATGTGATTATTTTCTGGTGGAGGGTCTGCAACCTGTTTGTCTCTATGGAGATGTTATTGTTTCACTTTGTATGGCATTAAAGTTGGCACGTATGGCATCTTGCAATTACACGTTTATTGATTTAGTACCATGAAAAATATGCGTTCTTACTCAAAACAGGGTTGCCTCTACACAGATCTGGCCTTTATCTTGCCCTGGCGGCATCACTTACTTGTCTCCATGGGGATAGCGTTTAATGCCATACTGTGTAAAGCAATAACATCTCCATGGAAACAAACATGTGATGAACCCTACCTCAGAAAAGCTACTGAACAGTGATTTAGCAAGAGAAGTAGAGTCAGGCATCATTAGAACCGCCAACCCTCTGGTAAGTAGTTGTCCAGCATAACCTCCATCACCACTGCCTTGTTTGTTTGTTATTTGTTATTTGAGAAACTTACAGCCTTAAAATGTGTTATTCATACTTTCAATCGACAGTTTTTAACCCAAAATGTCCCAAATTAGTTTCCGTACCTTCCTTGCACTCCAGTGCCACCCGGGACTCCAGGTTGTCCATCTGAAGCTGCAGGCGTTTCAAAGTACGGTCCGCGTCCCTGGACTTCCTCTTGTAGGCGATGAGCACGGCAATGATGACCAATAGGAGCAGACCACCACCCCCTCCGATGCCAATGATGGCGGGCAGAGTGAGCAGACTGTCGGAGTAGATATGAAGTGTCCCGGGAGAATACTCGAACCCTCCTGCACGGATCTGCACACACAAATGGCAACAATAGAGGTAGTAATTTTGTGTTGCGTTTTTGTCAGCTAAAAAGTGTATTGTGAGGTCCTTTATCATTGTATGCATTCTTAGAAGACAGGTTCTCAGTGGTTGTAAAGACGGCTACCTAAATACATTGCACACCAAAAATATATGGAAGGACAGCAATAAATCCAGAGCAAGAGCACTAATCCACGGAAGGAAGAAACATATAGATTCCTGATCATTATAAGTCAAGCCAAGTCAAGTCAGATTAATTTAAAAAGCACATTTAAAAACAACCACAGCTGTCGAAAGTGCTGTACAAAGACAACATAAAGTGCCATCTTATACAACAAAACATGCAAAAACATGATAGAACAATACAAACACAATACAATACAAGAGTCCTGCTCAGCTTGTGTTAAAAGCCAGTGCACCAAATGAGTTTTCAACAAAGATTTAAAAATATTTAATTGGGCTGTTCTAATACACAGAAGAAGATTGTTCCAGGGTCTGGGACCAGTAACAGCAAACGCGAGGTCCCCTCTAGTTTTTAGCTGAGACCATGGAACATCCATGGCCTGCTGATCTCAGTGTTATTATAAACTTGATATAGCTTTTGTTCATCAAGTGTAACAGGTTACCAAGGTTCTGATTATAGAATAGAATATGGTTATAGAATTAAAGTAGGCTTAACTACTGAAAACTGTTTGTTTTCTAACTGTTGTGTTTTCTGTTGGTTAAATCAATCATTTTTGGTGAAGCCCTGAGTAGTAACTGACATTGCAACATTGGGCTATACAAAAACAATCTGCAACTTGCCCCACTTTGTTAAATTATTGCTATGGTTACCGTATAGGCCTCACAAATTCGTCTACCCATAGACTGACTATTCTTCTTTATAGGTCCAAACACCATAATTGCAACATCTGCTCACGTCTCATTTCTCTGAGCACTGATCTTCTTTTGCCTGATCTCTTTTTGGTAAATGGACATATTTTTATATAATACTTTTTCATCTTCAAGGTACTTAAAACTAACCCATTCACACACAAATTCATACACCAATGTCCACAGACACTGGGGGCAAGGTGAGTGCCCAAGGACACAATGACAGCATTCATCTGTGGAAGCTGGCATGGCACCGCCAACCTGTGGATCAGTGGATCTGACCGCTCTACTGATGATGTTTATATCTGTAATCCCTCAGATATGATCCATAGTAAAACAAAAAATAATTTCTGTCAACTAGACAAGGTCCAGTTGACAGAATAGAATTTTTCTTTTACAATGATGTTTATGTCAAGAGCGGGATTCGAACCGCCAACTTTCATGATCCTGATCATGAGGTGTCATGAGCTGAGTATTTCAACATCTTCATTCCCGCTATACATCCAGATCTATAGGTTGTTTTTTTTTCACTTTCTATTAAACCAATCTCATTTCGCCAGATTCTACATATAAAACTCTATAAAGATCTCCCGCACGCATCTCTCCGTGTTGGCCTCAGTTAGCATTCAGCGTTCACTCACTCCACTCATTCCACAAGCAATCAAACAAAGTAATCACCAGCTTTTAAATGCCTCCCTGAGGAGTAGGGGTAATTAAGAAAAGTCAAACACATGTATCTGTTTTTTTCTTTCTTCCATTACCTCCATTTACATACGCACTTCCCTTTGAGATGCAATGGAATCTTTTCAAATCAGGACGTACGCAGGGGGGGCTACGTACCTGATTCAAATGAGCCATGATTACCCCCTCTACAAGTTCTACTAAGTGCACTCCTGCTTCGAACATTTTCAAAAGTCACATTCGGAAAAGTAAAATAGAGCAGCTGTTATATCAATAGAAATGCGGTCGATACCTACTAATTAAATTTGCAATAGTAAAGTCAATTAGACGGGCTTGTTTGAGATTAGGCAACCAATTAGCGGCGCGGACATGACGGGAGTGCGAACAAAGTGGGTGAGCTCGGAGGAAATGGAGGCGAGAATTAAGAGGCAAACTGTATAATGAGTGGAGATAAAAGGAGAGTGTGGATCAGATTATCACTCGCAACTGGTACTTTACGGGAGAGCGCGGGTGAACGGGACCAACTGTGGAGAGGATGATGTTTTCAATAATCTATACAGTATGTGCTGCATGAAGATTACATGTGCACTGAACACGGCACAGGTAACACCTTGTTACGGCACAGGTAACACCTTGTTACGGCACAGGTAACACCTTGTTACCTGTGCTGTGTTTACAGGTTTAATGAGTTGAGTTATAATAAGGACTCAATTTTGGTACTTAAGTAAAAGTGCAGATATCAGGGCAAAAAAATACTCAAGTAAAAGTATCACATGAAAAAATATACTTAAACAAAAGTGTTAAAGGACCTGTTAAAAAATTTTCCTACAGAGTAAAAAGTTTTAGTATTTTTTGCACGGAGTTTGAGCTGTAAAGCTTTAAATGTAGTGATTTTGATAAAAATTTGTGCTGAATTATTATTTATTTATGTATTTATTTTGCTTGAATTGCAAGCATGTTAAAAATAAACCCTCAGCCTTTTTTCAGCAGGTCTAAAACAATAATACAAAATTCTTTTACTTTGACTTTTCTGTCCAGTTCAAAAATGTAGTGGAGTAGAAAGTACAGATACCTGCTTTCAAATGTAGTGAAATAGTAAGTAAAAAAAAAAAAAAAAAACAAACAAAAAAACAAAACAAACATTCACTTTAAAATGTACTTAAGTAAAGTACAGATACCTAAAATTTATAGTTAAGCACTACTTTTACTTTGCCACATTCCACCACTGATTATGCGATAGTGGATATTCCCTTAAAGTGTTAAAGATCTCTCTGATGTTTTTAGCCATATAGAGCTCTTTATATAATCTTGATGCTGAAATCCCACTGTACACTTCTGTCACGATTTTGGATGGTTTGTTTTGTTTTTTAGTTTCTATTGTGCTCTATGACAACTTTAAATCTAAATATCTAAGAACTATCCAGAACACAGATAGACCCATATAATTCTGGTATTTGGCTATTGTAAAGTCATTGCATCACTGATAATTATGTTAAATTGTAAAATAATTTCAAGCTATGAGCACTGAATACCTTCATTTCTGATGTCATATCGCACCAACATCTTGCACATTGCATTAAAAGGGGACAATCAGTGAACCATCCTTTCAAATATAATAAGGTTTCGTTTTTTTCCTCAGTCCTGATGTAATCACTATCAAAACAGTCTCACATCTGGGTAGATGCTATTCTCTCTCTGTACCAATTAGACTTTGCGACCTTGTGAAAATGTTCCTTCTTACCACTTTTCCTATCCTCCAATGATAACAATGCATCACAAATATAATTGCTTTTGGAGGCACGCATATATTTTTATCATTGTGACGGACTTGTGGTAAAAAGCTAACAGCCAAAACAACAAACAACTTTCTTCGAAGAACTCCAGGGAGGTTCACAGCTGCCTGCACACAGCTGAGAGTCAGAGGGACATTTTTCTACAGTACGTCCCCCAAATGTGACTATACCCACTGGGCTCCCCTTCATGTAGGTCAACGTGCACAGGGCTACAGCTGTGTCCTCGCGGGGACACACACACAAACCCAAACACAGGCCTGTACACAGCTGATCAGATAGGAACGGACAACCACAGCACCCCCGCCAATACATTGGTGAGCTGCCATATTCAACATGACATCCCAGTCGAAAAGAAGCAAAAAACAGAGGGCAGAGTTTGATGTGAGGCGATCATATTGAATAACATAGACGTGCTGACAGGGCAGAGGCTCTCGAGGTTCAGTGGTTGTGGCTGGTGGTGAGTGGATGTCTTAAAGATCTGAGCAAGGACGTTGCGGACGTGGGGACTGGTTGTGGAGACTAGAAGAGATTTAAATATTTAAAATGGTTGGTTTGAAGGACATTTTGAAGGTATTTCCATAAAACATATTTTGGAGCTATTTCCATAAAAACATTTTTTGAAACTGCAGTCCATAAAATACCTTGTTACTTGTCTGGAAAGTGCAGTCTGTCTCAATCAGAGACATGCAATCACATTTATTTATTTCAGTGACACATTTGAAATAAATGAGCTCAATGGTCTACTATCATTTTGAACAAATTACATTTCTCTCATCTCAGATTAACAAAGTTTAGTGCTTCATGCATTGATTCTGTGGAACTCTGTAGTATTTTTCAGTCCCCTGTGATATATATATATTCATTTTTTCTTCGTATGCAGCCTTATTCGTTTTGATACAGATGGATGTCTGTAGGGGTGTCGTGGATTGGCTGATCCACCTCTCAATTCCACCCATCTGAACTCAGGGATATTCACTGATGACTAGACTTACACTTCATAAAGTATTGAAGTGTGTATTCTGGATCGCAGGCAACCTTGTTACACAATTTTATATCAAATCTGCATAAGTTAGTGGTAGTTAGAGTAGGTTGAGGTACTATTACTACTGTGAGGTAATGATCATGACTAGCATTGTCTAACTTTTACCTCACATGGCATAAACTGCATGCCACAGCAACAAAACTCCTGAGGATATTTTTAGACAGGCCTAAATGTCAAGTAGTACAAGCATACAGATGGATTTTGTGTTGATTTTCTCTTTAAACTGCAATTTATTTTGCCCTTTGTCAAAGAGCACTTACATCACTTAAATCTGGGTGTGTGTGTCTTCTCTTTCTTATGTGTTAAACTGACTTACCCTGTGCCACTTGGACAAGAGGTGTGGCAACTTTCATAAAAGCTTATTCTTATTTTTTTTTAAATTGTAAATAGAAATTTTGTGTTATGAACAAATTATAAGTTCACACGTGTGTGCATTTGTGGCAAACTGTATTTATAGGGGGCAATTTAAATGAGAAATAATACATTAAAATTGAAATATATCAAAGAGTAAAACTAAAAGAGCTGGACTTACTTAGTTTTAGAAATTCACAAAACATTTCGTTACCATCCAGGTAGCTTCATCAGGGCTTGTAGTGGTGACTGTGACGCCCACTAGTGTGACACTTACGACAACAATGAAAGGTGCCTGTTGGATCAAAAGACTGGATGGTTGGAGAGAGGGGTGAAAGAGGTCGTGTAAGTTCTTTGAGACCTGCCCTAAACAGACACAGAGCACTATGCTTCCAGGTCTCTCACACCTGGGACAAAGCTGTAGGACGCTTTTTTTGGTGACGTCACTATAACCTCACCATCCACCGGGAGTCCCTGTCACCAACACAGGTTCTGATGAAGCTACTTGACAAAATTTTGGCTTCTAAGTAAGTGCACCTGTTTTAGTTTTACTCTTTGACATATTTTATTCCTGGATCTCTCAAAATTAGCATTACTAATCTCATTCAAATAATGTATGATTATAAATTATTCATACTCAACATAATTTTCTACTGCATTTTATGTCCAATGTATGTGATATAATATTTATTTGTTAATCTCTTTGGCAACTGTCGTCATTCTAAAATGCATGGATAACAAGTTTCACCCCAGGAATTATTACCAAAATAATATAAAACAAACTATATTCTTTGATTTTTGAGTAGATGGGGATCCTTAGTGACCTTCCCCTAACAGCTGCTGCAGGAGAGCCACTGTGCATTTCAAAGTGTGCATGTGTCAAAGTGAATAATACGATTGGGTGTGGTGACAGCTCCACTGCTCCGGCTGCACTTGGCCCCACAGTGACACTGCAGTGACAGCTCAGGACGGGGGCGGAGATGAGCCCATGACAACTGCTTCAATACAACGCAATGAATGACGGGACCAAACGTGCAACACGAGTTTGGATGCTTGGCAAAGTTGTTCCATATTTGCACATCAGAAAGTGAAGGGGACCGCTAGATTAGTGCCCCTAGACAAGCTTAGTGTCTGCGCATCAACTGCAAACCTCAACGAAACAATCTATTTTTAATGCGCGCTTTTATGTTTTGTGTAACTCCAGGACACAGGCGGTCTGGTGACTGCGGCCTGTCATGGGAGAGAAAATACATTTGGTATCTAAAGCTGTTTGATGTTTTTTGCCATGCCTTGAATGTTCCAAATGATAGCATTAAGCTGATCTTTCCATTCTATTCTAGGTCTTGTTAATACCTTGAAAAACATGCCTTCTTACTGTAAGTGAGCTCATTTCTCCATGGAGCTGATCTGTAATTCAGCCTTCAAGCAAGAGTGCACAATTTTTCACTGTAGGTTATAATACTGTAGGTCCCAGAACAACATGGCCATTAAGAATGGAGTTTACATGTTCTTCCCATGTCTAGTATAGTGCACAACTATGCTAATCCTTGGTACTAGGTACTTCTATTCTGGTCAAATTTGGAGAATTTTTGGCACCAACAGCTCTTTCCTGATTGCTTGAGAAAAAAAAGGAAAAAAAAGGATTGGCCAAATATATTGGTCTTGTTTTTCATTATATTTTTGGCAGTAGCTCAGTTGGTAGAGTGTTTGTTCACTGACCTGAAGGTTGGCAGTTCAAATCCCACTCCCAACATAAACAAAAAAAAAGAAAGTGTGTATATGTGTGTAAATCCTGACCAAAATAATACCTATTGCTTAGTTTTTAGATCAACAAATGTAACTTAGAGGAGAGTCCACCTCCAGTTTGTCTCCATGGAGATGTTATTGCTGTTATTGCCAGGTATATATCACACAGAATTTCATATCTTGCATTTATACAGCTACAGGTGTTTCTCCATTCCTTTCCACAGATCTGACTTATAACTTCACCTTGTTACATGGCCTGCTTGTCTCCATGGAGATAGACTATTTTAATGCTATACTGTGAAACATTCTAGGCAATACAATCTCCATAGAGACAAGCAGGATATCAGAAAGCTCAAAAACTCAAAATCAAATTCACTGGTCAAAAATGTGAAACTTAATGCCAACATAACCGAGTATTGAATAGCATTTTGCAAATATTAGTAGCCTATCAGATACAACCATATTTGCTTTGTATTTAATGTGTGTAACAGAGCTATCATTAGTTCAAGCTGCTGAGCACAATGGGTTCTGATTGTGCAGTTTTAATTGTCCTCTTAGTAATTTTGTAATGTTGAAGTAGTGCCATGACAAGGTAAAGAGTGGCCCCATAAAATGAATTAATGGCTCTGATAATTGTCTGACGATTGACTTGACTTTAATTATGTTGCAGTTCATTTGTCCCACTGCCATAAAGCACCTTGTTGAGTGTGAGGACTCCACTGGCAGGTTTACGACCAACCAGAAGGCAACGCCATGCTATCCAACAATACAATATTAAAACGTCACTGAAGAATAAGCTTCATTTTAATTATTTTTTTATTTATTATTATTTTTTGTTTCATATTATTTATTTTAAGGTCAGGAAAAAAACAAAAACTGTGATCTGGTGTTACCTTGGCATCTAAGTCAACGCAAAACACCATGCAACTTTTTTTCTGAGAGTCCGTCATCTGCCTTTGTTTCAGAGTCAACTTATACAGACACAAGTTACAGGTTGGATCTGTGGAGAGGAAAGCTTATTCATGGTAAGAATGCATGTTTTTTCAAGGTATTTATTGGTAGAATGGGTCAAATGGCCACATTTTTATATAGCACTTTTCCATCTTCAAGGCAAAAACATGGAATGACCCATCCATCCACATGCACTTTCATACACCAGACACTGGGGGCAAGGTGGGTTTAGTGTTTTGGAGACAACAACAGCATTCATCTGTGGGAGGTGGAATCGCACCGCCAACCTGTGGGTGAGTGCCTGCTCAAGCAACTATGTTAATGTCGAAAGCGGGATTCAAACCACCGACCTTCAGATCAGTGGACGCTCATACAACACTACTTTTCTCACCAGTAAAGTTATGCAGTGCACCTTTAATTTATTGGAGTGAATCAGAACATTGGCTCAAACAGCATATGGAGCAAGGACAAATCCGTCATTTAGGAATTGACTTTTAATGTCCTTATTTGAATATTTTCAGAAATACTAAAAATGAATGTTGTCATATTAAACAGTGAACTCCTCAGGGCTATAGAGTGGAATTGCTTTTCCTAACGTTCCATTTGAGCCTGTTTGTAAACTTCTTGTTGTAAGATCAATGAATGCCCATTTAAAATAACCCAGGGCTTTTGCACAGTGATCTATGACAATAATACTGTATTTTGATGCTTTGCCGAGTGGGAAATGTGCAGAAGGCAAAACTGCTGACAGTGATTGAGCTTCACATGCACAATAGCATCACAAAATACCAAAACAGTGTAAGGTTAGATTTACCCAAATAGCAGCAATCATGTGTTATCAATCAACAATGTGTACATTTATTTCAGTTCTCTTATATGGATCATGAGTCCCCCTGCTGACAGTGTAGACAGTGATATAGCAAGACAAAAAGGTTTTCAGGGTTTTCAGTCAACACTAGAGTCGTCAAAAGTATCATTACCCAGATACTGATCAATACTAAAACTATTATCATGACTAGATTCTCATTTGCACAAGTATAGATACTAAAAATAATCCCATAAATAGGACATATCGGACCTTTCCCATGAACTGTATAACGCAGTGCAGGGAGTGTGACGTCACCCATAGCGTTCAGCACCAGTCAAATAAACTCATCTAGGCTGGCAGTTACAGGGGCAAATTGGGAATCTGAATATTAGGAATTCCAACTGCGAATATCACAGCAACCATAGAGCCGGTCCGAAGCGAGGCTGTTGAATGTAACGCCCATTCCCCCCGAACTGCTGGTTTAGAAGGGAGCTAACTATCTTGAGTTAGAGAGACAATAGTGAAATAAAAATACCAGGATCATGTAGAGTGGGTTAATATGAACATTTTAAGACCAAAATGACGAGCCTGACAGCAACAGTTAGGGAGAGAGGGGAGACAGGTCAGTGGAGCTGGAAGTGTTTCCACGCTCACTTCCTATTTGGAATGCAGCGACTAGCAGGTTAGCTATGTCCATTTATACATACAGTCTATGACCTTTCCGTGAATAGTTTTGGAAGGGTCTTGATATTTATCACAACTTTTATAAGGTCACATAGTAATAAGAAAGAACCTTGTTGTGATGAAATTTTTATTCTATTGTATAAAAAACTTTTTTTTTTAAATAATCATGATGTTTTTTCATTAACTGGTATCAAGTTTGACATTTTGGCACCGCTTTATAATAACTAATTATTGTTAATAAAGCATGAAGAAAGAAACACTGCAAAATAGTTTATAGTTTTTAGTTTATGAATTCAGGCTTAGTCACTGCTCAGTTAAAGGGTGAGGTTAGTTAATTCTAACACAAGAAAGAGGCTTTTAGCTGTTTTGCTTCACAAAAATGTAATACACTCCAAGGAAAAGCAAAACTGGACACGTTGGTAACACACCTGTCCCTGTTTTTAATGTTTTGTATGGACTTATATACTTGTTTGTTTTGTTTGTTTTTCAGTTTGTATTATATTTTAAACAGGGCACCCATGAAAAAGAGCCCAGGTGCTCTCATTGGGTTCCTCTGTATAAATACAGATAAAGAAAGAAACACTCAGCTCTATTTGCAACACCATATCTTTTTTCTTGCCAGTCTAGCTTTGATGCATATTTACAACCCCAAAAAGACCGAAGTAGAGTAAACTTGACTGTCTCCATGGAGATAGATGTTTAGTTCATTGCCATAGTGTGGAACATTCTTAACAATAAAATCTACATAGAGACAAGCAGATGGCGGATCTTCCATCAGCAAAATGAGTTCATTCCAGGCATAAAGATACATTGTTTTGTCATGCCAGGAATAAGAAATGCATTTTTGAAACCATCACTTATTTAGTGTAGGAAATTACATTCTATTGTATAAAAATGGTGTGTTTATCATCACTGTGCCATCAAAATTGGTATTGAGCCTTACTTACTGTAAGTGAGCTTGCCTCTCCATAGAGCTGACCTGTAATTCAAAGTCCCAGAACAACATGATTTTAAGAATGGAGTTTGTGTGTCCTTTTTATATTTGGAGAAGGATCTTTTTCGCTGCCAACAGCTTTTTCCTGATTGCTCGAGAAGAATAATTGGTTAGAATAATTAATTAGTGTTGTAAATTACATTCTATTGTATACAAAATTGTGTGTTTATTATTAGTGTGCTATCAAAACTGGTATTGAGCTTTTCCTCAGTATCGAAAAATACATTTGAAATACTGAATACTGAATATTCGCCAATATATTTACAACAGACTGACGTAAAGTAAACTAATACAGGGACTTTACTGGATTAACTTCAAACCGCCTCAAACCTCTGTACATTTTAATTCCCTTTCCGCGTCTTTTGGGAGAAAAAGTAAACTCTTTAATTTGTGCCTGAATGTGCCAAGGGCCAGCAAAGATCAACATGTTAATGAGGCCTTCCATATTTAACAGCAGCCCGGTACAGAGGCGCTGGAGTGTGCATGGATTCTTCACAGCAAATGGTTCGGAAATGACACCAGGGCTAATTCTCATATGGTAACAATGTGAGGGGGCCATAGGGTCTAACCAGAGAGAATAGGTCTCCTTTAAAGGGCCCATATTCTGATCTATGTTATAATGTTGGTTCCTCCCCTACAAATGTACCTGGAGATGTGTTTTGTTTTTGTTTTTCATTCACAGTTTAACACACAAACCCTGCATATTTAGGCTGACTTAGGCTCTCAGAAAACACTCCGTCTTGTGATGCCATGTGGTAATAAAGGTGTTTTTAAACTCCATACACCTTCACTTGAATCATTTGGATAATTTAAGTCCTGGAATTGAACTACTGAGACGTTAAAATGTTGCTGTTAACTTTAAAACTACCGCATCATGACATAACAAGGTGGAACAGAGCATTTTGGAGCTTTGGAGATGTAAAAGAATGAAACAAAACACAATTCCAAGTATGTTTTTGAAGAGGGAACAATTATAACATGGCTTACAGCTCACAGGAGTCAATTTTGCGTAATATAGGACCTTTAAATATACACCGGTACTAAGCTTTAGAGACAGAAAGAAAAGCTACAGTGAGCAGAGTGAATTGGGTAAATTGGAGTCACAGCTACTATGGACCTAAAGCAGGATCTGGCTTATATAACGGTTATGTAAAGGACTGACATGGACAACCCCTGACTCTCATTCAACAGTACTTTTTGTAACTGACGTATATTGCGGTAATTACCTTAAAGCTACACTATGTACATTTTCTGGAGCAAGGTCTGCCCATAGACTTTATACTAAATGGACGTAGCTAACTCATGTACTATATAGTACATGTACTATATAGTGACAGTTGCAGTAAACATGAACTGTATATTGTAAACGAATAAGAGGAGAGTTGGTGCAGACAATCCCAAGTGTTTTACAGTCTCTAACCCAACAAAACTGTTTCCTGAGCCCCGTGCCTGCAAGTCAAAGGTCACGTCCACAGATAAGGCGGGTAACTGACCGTGACTTTGTGCTGTCCTGTGAGGTTGGGCCATTCACACAGCAGCTGACTCTCAGACAGAGTGAGCACACAGGGCGTCTCCCCGATCAGTACCGTGTAGTTCAGACGATTGTTCCCTGGAGCTGCTGGGATCAGGTTACGGCCCTATAAGGAGAGAAAGAATCAAAATAAATAAATACCACAGATATAAGAGAAGATATGTTAGCATTTACAGCTACGTTGCAGTGAATGGTATGGTTCTTTATGTTGTTGTCCAGTAGTTTCCATTTTTGGGTTTGTAACAGTCATCCAGAACGAAGACTGGATAGTGTCAGAGACTTTCCATCACCAAAACGGCACTATTTTTGCTATTTTTGGAGTAGCAGATCTATGCTTTTATAACCAACAGGCCTAGTAAAATTACAAACCATCGGTAGATCATATCAACTTAGTAAAAAAAAAGCAAATATTACAAGATTGCAAACATCTGGAAATAAATAATAAAATAAATAATGAAATAATGAAATAATGTAAAATATTAGAGGCACTGTATGTAACTCTTCTGGTGGAGGGTTTGCCACCTGCTTGTCTAAAAACGCAGATGTTACCTTCCCTAGAATGCTCCACAATATGGCAATAAACTTATCTATCTCCATGGAGACAAGGCAAAGCCACCAAGCTAAGTTACAGGTTAGATCTATGGAGAGGAATAGGACAGACTAATCGAATGAATGCAGGTTTACTAATACCACACAGTGCAGCATTCCGGGCAAGGCAATAATATCTCCAAGGAGACAGAACCTTCATCAGAAAAGTTACATAATGCACCTTTAACTAACTATTGGTATGGTTTTCAGATTTTACAGTGTGATGATGTGATACTCCCACATAGGGGGCAAGAGTCAGATTTCCCTATTAATTACACTGTACTTTCCTATCCAGTATCCAAAAGGTAGATTCACAAATGTTGAACATGAGAATTTGTTTTAGTCACTACAACCAAGAACTTCATATATTACGAAAAGTCAGAATTTTAACAATACCCCCCATCGGTATTAAGTATCATTGCCCTACAGAATGTTATGATGCCATCTGAAACGCAGCAGTTGTCAAATTTGTGCATATAACCAAATAATATGGCATTTAGAAGAATCATTGTTGGTGTATAGTCCCGCTTTAAAACACAGATTGAGATGAACTGTCTTAAAAATAAACGTAGACATTATAATGCATACCACGCAGCAAAACAAACTACACACAGCTCCGGGCTGCTGAAAAACCAAACCCTATACAACTGACACAATGCTACTGCCAAACAAAAACAAATTGCTTCTTCCTCACTTCCTTCGACGTAGAAAACCTTTCCTATTCAAACATCTGTCCACTCCGCTTGCCCTTTTCCATAACAATATCAACCCCACTTGTTCTGATCGGACACGCTCTCTCCGTTTGGGGTGTAATGAAAAGGAAACCAGTGAGAAAACAAAACGCGGCGGGAAGGAGGAGCACGCACAAAGCCAAAACGCGGCCAGGAGAAGTGGTGTTGAAGCTGACAGGAACGGGGGAAGGAGATAGCTGACGATTCCCCCCGCTGTTTTGCCAGTAGGGGGACCCGGTACACTCGGCACTCCAATCCAACCGACTCCACAGGCCGCCACCGTAAACACCAATCCACCAGTGCCACACATGTAGGAGGGGGAGAGGGGGAGATGGGGAGAGGGGGAGAGGGGGAAAGAGGAGTCTGCAACATCAAAACATACAAGAGAGGTAGCGGTGGCGGCGGTAAGCCTCTCATTTATTGCAGGGTAGAGGAACACCTGATGCACAGAATGGGAAATTAAACTGCAGTACGTTGCGTTATCTTGTTGTGACACTTTGAGGTGTCAGTACTGCGCTTTGCAACAACAAAATAGCTGGTGTTTATACTGTAAAAAATATAAGGTTTTGTGTAAAAAAGTAAAATAAAAATAAATAAATAAATAAATAATATAATAATAATATAAATAATAATAACAATAAAAAGTGCAGCTAATAATAATATAAGAGTCTATTGGGAAAAAAAAACAAATAGTTAAATCACGTGCTGTCTTTTTTGTAAAAAAATACTGCACTTGGCACAGGCCTAAAAATACACAAAAAAAGGGGAAAAACATTGTTTTATCTATAAACATGTTTTGAATCGGGTAGCCTGTCTCACTAATAGAAATACAATGTTTTATGTAATTTTTTCTTTGTAATTTTTCTTTCAGTTTTCTGATTCTGATTCTGATTATTATTATTATTATTATTATTATTATTATTATTATTATTATTATTATTATTATTATTATTATTATTAATAATAATAATAATAATAATAATAATAATGATAATATTTTTTGTATAATTCAGTGATGAGGACAAACCAACTAGATTAGAAACTGAAGACGAAATATTTTATAAAGTATTTTTGTTTTAAGGATATTGTATTAATATGGCGTCCATAACATAAAAAAGACATGTGACTGCAAACGACAAAGACACCAAACTAAAAAACTAAAGCAAGTGAAGTTGTAGTCTTGTTTTGATAAAGGTCTAAAACCATCAAACCCACATTTATAAGAGGCCTGAAGAATCTATTGTCACGTATACATTTTACACAATCAATTTTCCTGCGCACGGGAGCATGTTTATTGCCATGGAGAGATTGAAAGCAGCGTAACCACTGCCATTTATTTCCTAAATGATCATTTATTAGCAGCGAGCTTCTGGGTAATTGTCAAATCTCCTGCTTGGCTTGTTGGGAGCACTGATGAGATGGACGAAAAAATGCAATTTATTAAAGGGGAGAGCCGTTCTGGAGGATTCTCGCCACGCAATTAATTTCCAATCTCAGGCGTCAGGTGTGCTCCATACAGGAATGAAAGGGAGATTTACACAGCTATACGCAGGCGGCTTATGTGTTTGGGGGCTGGTGTGGGAGGCCATGTGGGGGGCAGGAGGAATGGAGCGAGATGGCCTTTATATCCGTATAATTATTTTTTCTCAAATTCTGTGTTAACTATTCACAAACAACATGGCCTCAAGCACCGTGGAGAAGTACATTAAAGAAGCTACTATATTATGCCTTCATTTATCTTAACACCAACCTGGGTCAATTCGACATTACTATTGCAGCTCTCTTGTGCTAATAAGTACATAAAGTAAGGAATGTTTGCTGTTTGCTCGTTAGATGATGCTATTTTAATTGCAGATGCATCAATGTTTACTGGATCAAGGAGTGCCATTATTGTAATACTGTGCAATATATATAATATATAATAAATTGTTTATACATATATCAAAACAATTTTAGCATTTATAATGTGATGAAAGTGAATCATTACTTTAGTGTAATATAGAGCTTATTTTTATAAGTCATTTGAGTCAGGGATAGAAATATGGTTTCTTTTCACTGGTATCAACTGATACTGAAACTGAAACTAAATCAACTGAATCAACCTTTTGGTACTTAACTGTGTATTTGGTGTTTTAATAGCAGTATATTCTACTGTATTCCCAATCATTGTTGGCAACTTTAGTGCAAACTAGGTACATTTGCAGCTTTCTGGTCAAAAACGTCTAAATCCAAGTTTGTGCTGCCTTCAATGGCCTCTGCAGTTTCCAGTAGTTGATGACATCTCACAGGACTGCCTAAATTACAGCTGGGTGTTTCTGATTACACACACCTACTCGACCAAACACCCTATAAACCAATCACACTGTTCCTCATACCCCCTCCCCCCACTATATTATATATATATATATATATATATATATATATATATATATATATATATATATATATATATATATATATATATATATATATATATATATATATATATATATATATATATATATATATATATAATTAATTTTTTTTTTTTTTTTTTTTACATGAGTATTTCATATATTTAAATAAACGTGTGCTTTGAAGTTTCCAATGTCCCTGAATACGAATGCACATTAACAAAAGTTTATACTGGGCTACCTTCACAGTGCCCGATAGCACAAGGAAATTAATTACATAAACTGAAAAGAGTGTTATTTAAGTGGGCTTCAGGCTGCAGCGAATCAACAAAGTGGTTAAAAAAGTGACTGAAGGACAAACATCGGCCTTGGAAGGTGAGAACTTTCAATTATAAAACACAACCCAAGTGCATATAGACCTTGTAAACAGGTTGAAGTGGTGTGCTCAGAAGTGCAAGAAGGAGCTCTGTGGTGCATGTGTTTGGGGGCGTTCGGCCATTATAAATACAAAATAGGTTCGATATGTTTGGACTTGAAAGTGAAGAAAGTGCGTGAGAAAAACAAATGTGAGTTAGGAGCAGAGTTCAGAAAGAAATATTTAGCTAGCATCGCCAGGTACCCCGCGTGGAAAAAAAAGTGCAACAACAATCAATCAATACATGACATTGAACTGAAGTAGTTCACTGGAGGAGCAATTGGTGATATTCATTTTCAATTCATTAAGGTGATTACATATTGAGTAGAATTTAATATCAATATTTACAAAATATCTTCAAGTATAGGGCTGGGCAATTAATTTAATTTTTTTTTATCTTTTTAAGATTTTTTTTTTTAATTATTCAGTCAGTCTAATCATAAATTATATGATTAGGCATGTAGCAACCGATAACATAATAATGGCCAATAAAGAAAAATTCAATTAATTCACTAGATAAAAGTTTTAGAGTGAAGACTTTTCACTGCTCATCCAAGTGGGAGGAGGAGCTAGCTACATTAAAACTAGCACACCTATTGTCTACAGTTTCTGTTTGTTTGCCAAGTCTACTGAACTAAACTAAGTATGAACTGTACCTGAGTCATATTTTATGTAATCTTTCAGGCCCCTAATGAGTGCTCTCAGATCTATTAGCATACCTTTCCTTGTTTTGATTTAGGTCTGAGGATGGAGTTCTAAATTAATAAATGATGTCTAAGTTCCCCATTAGCATTCAAAGATGGATTGTTTTTCCTAACAAAAATTGCCTCTTTAACTTCTCTCTCAAACCATTTCTTTTCTTTGGCTAAGATCTGTACTTTCAGGAGTGGTTACTGGTGATTAGTAGCTTTAAGATGGAGATGGACAGAAGACTGGGGTCCTGAGCTGCTCTTGGGACAATGTGACTGATTTGTTTCTCCAGTATAACGCTCACTGCAGTCTTCACTACACTGAATGGAGTAGACAACATTACTTTGTTTGTTGCTCTGGGTTTTGTCCTTTGGGTGCACCAGGTTCTGTCTTATATTTTTCTTTTATGAGTCATACCTGGATGACTGAAGGATTACACAGACAGCTGCCAATAATAGAATAATTCTGGCCAAGTTTACCTGTAATAAGCCGATAATATAATAGCTATGGTGACCCAATAACATAACATCTATCTTGCCAATAATTATTACATTATTGGCTGCAGTTATTACATTATCAAAACAAAATTGTCCTTGTTAGGCAAAAAGTAGTAATAGTAATAAAAATAGCAAAAGAAATAGTAATATAGTAACCAACAGTTATTACATTGGCTCACTGTAGTTGTTACATTACTGGCCTGTTATTACATTATCATCTAATTTAATCCAAAGGTCTATAGTTAATGCTGTGTCAGTAAAAGCATGTGGTTTGGAGTGGAGAGAACTGAAATTTGAGAATTATTGTGTTAAAACGCACTGAGTAAAAGTCAGGATTTATCAATATGAGGAAAAAGATATGCAAAGAATTGTTAACCATCAATTGACAGCCAATAGGTCTGCCATATATGCAATAAGACTGAAGAAACAAAATTGGGGGTGGTCACATTTAAATAAATTGGAATTCAAGGTGCGAAGCAAATCTCTCAGAATTTTAGTTACTCAAAGAATGATTGCTGTTGCTATTGACAACAAATTCATGTCATCAATAAATTTGCTGTTCACGTACATGACTGCATTGTGCGCACAGTATTTCAAACCTTATACTAAAGTGCTACAGGCTAAGTTTAATATCATAACATTTCTCATTTCATTTTTGATTCTCAGTATTTCTATCAAAGCCAATCTTGACTAGCAAATTCTCTTTTCTATAGATTATTTTCATCATTATACATCTATACCATTGACTTTCTTCCTCGGCATGTACGTTTGCCGCCTAAACAGCAGGTGGGGTACATGAGAAGACTTTAATGTCGATTTCTCACCTTGAGGATGAGTGGAGACGTGGGCTTGAGTTCCAATATCCCGGTTGGGCTCAGCGGTTCAAACACAGGATCTGGGTAGTAGCTGAAAGTCTCATTGACCACCACCAAGGCGTTCACGTTGTCCATGTAGAATCCAATCTCATCCGGACCCGTTCCCGTCTCAGCAAATCCTAACTCGGAATCGGCCACGGAGGGAGCCAGGCACACCATGACCGAGTTGTTGTAGACTGTGCAGTTCTGGAAATGAATAGGAGATGCGTAATGTCATGAAAGCTGCTAGGTATAATATAGTTAGCATTAGTATTATATTGCTGAATTATTTTTAATTGGTTGCAAATGTATTAACATGTGGTATTTACATGGCTGCACTTTTGAAAGCAAAGTAAGTAGAAATTAATTGGATGTTTTCGTAGTTTAAGGTGAAAAAGTTGCAAAAAGGCGTGAAACTCAAGCCACTTAATTAGTCAGATGTTAAACTAACAGAAAAAATACACAGCTTTTCATTTAAAAATAAAGGTACAATACAATATAAAGTCTTCCTAGGTGCCCAATCTCATACACTTGTTTATTTTGATTCTTGAAAGCGCAATCAATTATGTAGCTGTATGCTCATACGCCATCAAATTTCCACACTTCTTTGGTCAACCTCTGTCGTGTATTCTGTCATGTCGTCTCAGAGGAAGAAGACAGCTTTATATTGTCTTTTGGGGATGCACAATATACCACAACTGAATAGATTGTGAATAAAATATCCTGTCTTTTCTACAGAAGAATTTTGCACCTTTTGTTTCAAATTCTACTGACATGTTCTGAAATTCATGACATTCTTGTATTAACTTATCAGTTCATATTTCAATCTTCTCTCAAGAGTATTTTACAATGAGCACTCTGAATAGAACGTCATTTTTTAAACATAAATCACAAATCTAATCATCATTGGAATACATGTTAGAAAAAAAGACATTCAGTGATTATCAATTATCTTTAAAACTACATGACTTGCAATACAATTTTAATTCTGACCTTGCAAATATAACCATATGTTTTGCTTTGTTTTGTTTTTTAAATATCAACTTGTCACTATGACTGGACTTGAATTTGAACTGATTTATTTGATCATCTTCGGTTCACCTTCCAGATTTTATTATGCTTTATTATCCTACACTTAATGGTTTCCACCTGCAGTCCCTGGACAGATTGATGTCACACAACAAATAAAAAATATGTATTGACAAATGCGATGTAACTTCAATAGATGTATCTTCAGCTTCACTATCTGTTCATTTATGAGTAGTATATTATCGTGCTATTTGAACTAAGAACCATAAGTCTGTCAGCACAAGCAGACAATCAAATGCGTCAGTAACAGAACATAGGTAGTTGTAGCGGCTTAGTCCTGCTCCACACTGCGTTCCTAAGCTCCAGTGCGAGCGTGGTAGGAGACAGAGGAGAGGTGTGTAAACAGTGTAGCTAATAAAAGCCCTCACATCTCGTCTTAGTGCTGCTGACACTCTTTATTGGAGACACTTGTGCACAGCGTTGACATTTCAACAGCTCTGGCCCCAGGTAGTGTTACTGCCTGTCTGCCACCTCCTCTGCTCCACGCACAATTCAGGACATTCTTAAAGGGATAGTTCATGGTTTTGTAAAAGGTTATCTACTATATGCTTTTGGATGTTAGCTTCTGTGATATCCTATTCCAGGGCTTCATCACATTCTATTTAATGCAATTTTGTTGTAATACAGTGAGTCTCATTCTAAAATATTCTGGTGTCTTGGAAATACTCCAAAGCCTTTGTTGGAATAAAATCCAGCCTATGTGAAATGGTAGCAGAGGGCGCTAGAACTGCAGTTGCAAGAGCATTAAAAGTAAGGTTAAGTAGTTTGAATGAAGTTTAAAGGTCTTGTATTACACAAAACTGACTTGTGAGCTTTAAACCACGTTATAATGTTATCTCATCAAAAACATACCCCAAGGTGTGTTTTGTTTCATTCACACAGTAATCCTTTATTATTATTCTGTGTCTCTCCAAAGCTCAAAATGCTCTGTTCCACCTTGTGATGTCATGAAGCAGTAGTTTTCAAGTTGACAGCTCCTTTTACCTTTAGTTCAGTGGACATTGGCAATTCCACAGCTGAAATTATCCAAATTATTCTAGTGAAGGTGTATGGACTTTAAAAACACAATGGAGCACTTTGTGTTTTATCACATGACATCAAGTTGTAACAGTCATTTCTGTTTGAGAGAACTCAGGCTAAATATGCGGTGATTGTGTGTTAAACATTTGCGAATGAAACAAAACACAACTCCACTTTAGGGATGGGACGATATTAAAATTTAGACTCATGATTATTGTGACCAAAATAATCATGATTAAAGATATCATCACGATAATTATTAAACCAAGGCAGTATAATGTCCTCATATGTGGACACCAGGACCTTGTAGAGAAAAAAATGTATTGTGGCCAACCCAACAATCCAAAATGTGTTGCCCACATATGTGGACGCCAGGTCCTAGGAGGTTATAGGTATTCAGATTAATTCATGATTGTTGTAAAACCTGCTAGCAAGCTGTGCAATCAACTGTACAAACTACTATTCAGCTAGCGCTAACCTAGCAACACAAACACAAATTCATACAAATCCAAACTAACACAAACTATATTCAATAGTTTATTTCACATGGTATGTTACTTGCAAAGAATATTTTCGTTTCAAGTTTGTTAAACAATGCAGTATGGTTGTCTCGTAAACGTACATGTAAGTTGCTGGTGTTTGCCCTCGGAACTGTATCTTTTTTCGGCAGGCTCTGCAAATTGGTGGCTCATCTTGTTGGTCTTGTTTTTCAAATCCATAATAATTACACACATTCAACTTCTTGAGTGAAGGATATAAATGTGTGCCGTCACTGAGCTCCAGATCCACTGCCTGCTCACTACAAGCCACGACAAAGACTGAGGTGATGAAGAACCATCCCCAAATCAGAATAGGCACAGAAGCTAGCAAGTTGCATTGCTATAATAGAGGGCCCCCTTGTGGACAAACACCAGAACTAACATCTAAACATTGTATCGAAACCGAAAACGTGAGGCAGCCTGGAGGCGATTATATTTGTGTGCGATGATCATAATTATTAAAAACTGCCACGAGCGATTAACTGTGGACCTTTTTTTCACAATTAACGATATTATCATATATATCGTCCCACCCCTACTCCAGGTATGTTTGTGGTGAGGAAACAACATTATAACATTAGATCATAAAATAGCTTAGTATTAGCCTTTTAAATAATTGTGGCTATCGACAAATTGCTAAACTGCAGCAAAAGCTAATGAAGTATTGACATGATATGGTGAAGGTATAGCCTATGCACTTAAAAAAAACACAATGGAGCTTCATGGAATATACTACGCATAACTTTTTATATATTCCTGAGGGTGTAAATATTTTGGGATCTGGAGAGGAAGAATTACTAAAAATGTGGATTACTGAAAAGTGCATGAGGATACAATATTATACCACAGTTAAAAGCTAAAAAAAGCAGCTGGCACGTTTTTACATTCTGTGAAAGCTAATTTATGAGATGGGCTGTTTGAAGTATACTCACGTGGAATGATTCGGCCTGTCCATACTTGGCCCTGATTTTTGGTTCCCTGATGGTTGCCAGATTAGTTCCACTCACAGTCAGCAGAGTACCACCACTGTAAAAGAAGTACATTCATTTTAACATGATAGTTCTGTTACCATGTCAAACCATATCAGAAAATCCAACATGAGTCCTCCATAGTATGCAAACATAAAACACTTAAAAAAAAAAAAAAAAAAATTCAATTAAATCATTTCAGCTGCTCCTCTTCAAGGGTGGCCACATTAAACCAGTTGCAAGATGATGTGACAGATGCTCGTGCCTGATGTGCTTCTCGTTCCAAACAGCCAGCCACATAGTTGAGCAAAATTTGTTTTACCCCAGTACAGTTTTATAGTGTAAAAGCAGCTCTTAGTTTAGGACTAAGAATGCTGTCTGCGTCTCATAATAAAGCATTTTACCATTTTTGAACCAGAAAGTGCGCCATAGGCATCCTAGTTGCTGTTAGCTTTACCGTGACAGCAAATCTCCACTCTTGTCTCTCAAAGTTGTGAAAAGAACTCATTGAGGTGGATAATTAGAACGCTAGAAATGCATTTGGAAAGTGAGCACCACCGCAAATAGTTTAAAATGAACTAGTTCTGTTTTCCACGTTGTTAAGACAGTAAAAATTAGATGCAACACCGTTAAGTGTAAGTGTATATAGTCAACAGCTTTACATCCAGGTCAGGTATTAGGGACATTTCATTACCCACATCTGATATTTTTAAACATTTTTGTACTACTTTACTGAACCACTTCCCATCCCCATCTCACACCTGTTCTGTTTAACGCTCAGGACTTATAGTGAAATAAAACTCTTGTATAGCACAGGATATTGCGACGGTCTCCGGTCTCTTGTAAAAGAAGCAGCTCTCTCCTTCACTTCTATTTGATTTACAGTGTCATCCTAATCCTTATCTGACCTCCTGGATACAGCCCACATTTTACTATTCTCATTTTATATCTGTCTGACCTCTCCGGTAAGACTTGTCATTGTCTATCACTATTCAGCTGGCAATGACTTTTCAGTTAATGTAATCTTGAATATATTTTATTCATTTTTTATTTGAGTTAGACTTTCATTATCAATTGGCTGTACCTGTAACTTTGGAAATTGAAAAGTGGCTGATACAGAAAAGAAACGTGTACATGTTTAGATGCAGTGGTGGAATGTAACAAAGTAAAAGTAGTAAAGTACTGTACTTAAGTAAAACATTTAGGTATGTATCTAGGTATCTTCATTTTGGTACTTAGGTAAATTTTAAAGTGAACAGGACTGAAAAGTACAAGTATTTTTTATTAATGTTTGAGACCAGCTGAAAAGGTCGAGGTTTATTTTTATCATCTTCATAATCTGAGCAAACAAAATATACAAATAAAAAGTTAAATAAAAGGGTTGATTGAGTTTCTGCTGAACAAAAATCAGCAGCACCAACACTTTGCATTTGATTCTGCTTTGAATTTTGCTGTACGCTCCCTTTAACCCGACTGTAAAAAAAACAAAAAACTACAGAACGATTCCCGAGCCTCTGCACCTGTTCTTCTACAACAGAACAGAAACCGACAGAGAAACTTGGTGAGTTTCTCTGTCGGTTTCAGAATCAACCTGTATGTACCACCCTGTATGAAAAAAGCTATTGTGAAGAAGTGCGAATTGTGACCTTGGCCAAAATGTAACGTTATGTCTGAGAGTAAGAAATGACACTGTCTTGTGGGAAACAGAACATTTTGTAAACACTGTAATATATTTGTATATTGTTCACAACAGCCTGTCTATAAAACATGTCTAGTCCTCGTTAACTAGGACTTTTTTTTGCATGGTTAGTTGCCTCAAATCTTGTGCCATCAAGTTTTGGTGTTTTCAACTTTAGTATAGCTGGACTTAGGTGCAAATTCTATCAGCATGGTGCCCTATTGTTATGCTGGGATGAGAAAAATACTCCCATTGGTGCATGGGCGTGTTAATATCTTTTCTGTCTGGACATTTGGTGAGGAGGAGGTACACAGGTGTTAAGAAAATAGATTTCATTTTCACTAAACAGACTTTCACCTTTCATTTTATCATGCTGTGTGCTCTTTACATAACAGTTCTTAGCATTTCAAAGACCAACATGCGCTTACATAACCATTAACAAAACTTTCTCGAAATGTTAAGATGATGTGATAAAAAAATGTGTTGATAGCTTTACCGTTATCTTGTCTTCACTGAATGTAAATGAATGCTTTAGCAAAGGCGGACATGTTTTGTTGTACTATTGGATGTGGTAGATCCAGAAGTGAAAGGTAACCAAGTACAAGAAGTATTGTACTTAAGTAGCATTTTTTAGGCATTTGTACTTTACTTAAGAACATTTTACTTTCTACTCAACTACATTTTTTAACTGGACTGAAAAGTAAAAAGTACTTTTTATATTATTTGAGGGTTTATTTTTACCATGTTTGTGGTAACGTCATGACTGAAGTTTTTAAGTTCAAGCTTCAGCTTTTGACCAAACAATACACTGATTCATTTTGCTACATTTTATCACTTCAGTTAGACTCAAACAAATTAACAGCACCTGTGTGAAATACTTTTACTTTGTACTGTTAAATTAAATTTTTAAACAGGTACTTAAATACTTTCACTTACTTAGATTTTTCATGTGATACTTTTACTTGAGCAAGTTTTTATCTCTGTATCAGTACTTTTACTTCAGTAACAAAGAGTACTTCATCCAACATTGGTTAGATCTATACAATGTTAGGGAAGTTTCAGCCTGTCAAAATCATCTACATTTGCAGAGGGCGGGTGGACATTTGGGGACAGACTATAAGATAGCAATATATATAATGTATAATAATAAGGTATAACAAGCAAATCTGTACAGACTCGCATAGATGTGAAGTTTAGCAGGTCAGCTCCTGCCTCACAGATCAGAGGTTAGATTTGCATCTCCACAAACACTTATTTGTCCTAAAGGAGGGCCTCTTCCTGCTTATCTCCATGGAAGTGTAGCTCTGTTAGCACATTAGTATAGCATATCTGTGTAATCCCTTCTCATCTAGGTAAGATCCCTAGCAAAAAGAAAATTCAATTCTGCCCATTGGATAAAAGTTTTAGAGTGAAGACGTTTCACCCCTCATCCAAGCAGCTTCTTCAGTTCTGGTCAGATTGAGGGTGGACACTGCCTTATGTCTATCTGAAAGGAGGAGCTAACAACACTGAAACTAATAGTTGACTTTCAGTGTAGTTGTGAATAGTTTTAACTCTCTATTTTCCATGGAACGTGCCACCTGTAGAAAGTTACCTGTAGCCTCTTACCAAGCAGCTGTATTTACCCCAGTAGGTTTGGGAGAACGTTTTGAATATTTCTGTCTAAAATCTACTTCCTCCATCTCTCCTCTCCCGGCCTCCCCTCAGTCCCACATGAGTGCTCTTGACAGTGATTTATTTTTGAAGTGCTGTCTCTGTCCTGAATGGAATATCCCCATCCCTGCTCACTCATATCACACTTTTCTTTCCACTTTTCTCTCCTCCTCCTATTCCCTGTGATGGTGTGATCATCATGCTTGGACATGCATGTCTCTGGACAATTCACAATGAGTCACAGAAATGATATTTTAAAATAGATTGATATTTTTTGCCAGCAAACACACATCTATTCTAAGCCAAGGCATTACATAAATATTCAAAGAAAAATAAACTAAACAGTAGCTCACATTAAGAACGCATGGTTTTCAAGGTATTCATTTTCAACTGAAGAACCTTGTCCTAAACACAACATCTGTAGCGTTTCTTACTACATATTACCTGTTGTCAAAAGTATCAAAAATCCAACACTATCCACACTATCCATACTAAAAACGTCACATTCACAAAACAGAAATGAACCTTTCCTGAAGAGCTTTAGAATGATCTTGAGGTGAAGACCACACAGACTTATATACCAGGACCACTATGGAACCTACCTGGACCACTGAGGGATTATGCAGATATAAGACTGCCTTATGATATAAAAGAAAGTACTATGATTTAATTAAAAATTCTATTGTCTAAAGAAAGAGTTGTGGTATCAGAATTGGTATTAAGTACTGAGTATATTCCTTAGTATAGAAATGGGTTCTCAAATTTTAGCATCGTGGCAACACTACTATAAACAGAACACCCCTTGCTAAATGAATATATTCACTACACCTTTGTTTCCCTTTTTCAGTGAAAGTTTGAAATTTGCTACTGATAAGGGTTTTTCTAATTGCAAACAAAGCGTGGCACCACACAATTCCAAAAGAATTCCCTTCCAGATATAACTAATCACATCACAAAAGTTGCTACTCGCTGGAGAACCAAGAACTTTCTAAATTGAAAGTTTTCCGAGACACACGCCAAGCCTGTTCATCTCTCTAGTTACACCGACTACTGCACCTATGTGTCCATCAGCCCTGGCTCGCTGATGAAGAGCAGGAGCACAGATGCAATGCATTGTGGGGAATCAACTGTTTGTTTCTCTTGGCGGTGCCCCTTCTGGTTCTCGTCCCACACACACTGGTGTACGTGGGCTCTGCGGGGGGGCGGGGAGGTGATTGGGGCGCAGCTGCCCATCGGCCCGTCCCACAGAGAGTGAAGGGAACGGGGCAGAAATCAGGAACGCTGGCCTCTAACAAGCTCTGGTCTGTACCTGCTCCAGCCACTGATGAGTCACCGCAGGAAAAAGGCAGGAGCAGGAGCAGGTACGAGCGCCACAGCGTAGAAAGTAGAATCAGGAGAGCAACAAAACAATGGTATGTGCCAAAGATATTTAAAGAGGGAATATTAACTTCTGCTAACACATATCATTTGGATCACAACGTTACCCTTTATTGTTTTGAAAATGCTATATTTGCCAAAATGCTTCTGTATATTTATGGAGCACTGTCATGTGGGAGCGTGGATGACGTAGGCTTGTGGGTTGAGCATTGGACAGAATCTTACAGCTAATCATAAGGAGGGGATGAATAGGACCCGGGAGAGATCACTAAAATACTCAAAAATAACATCCATGGATGACATTTACAATCTCTTCTGCCATGCTTTTGAAAAGGGAACAACATTAGGGAACAACGCGATAGAAAGTTTTTAAAAAAAGGATATTTTACATAATACACCCTCTTTAAAAGGTGTCTGGAAGGACAAACTATGGCACGTGTATTTTAATTTACATATTTTGGTTTACTTTTAGATACTTGCATGAAAGGATTTTTCACATTTTATCTGACCTGTTAATTTTGGTTAACCTGCTCGTCTTTTATTGACTGTTTAATTGTTTGATTTTGTAACTTTCTATTGGTTAAATCCACTGTTTTGCGACTGCTGTTTTGATTTTGGGTTCTACAAAAATGAACTGAAATTAGATCAAATTATAGTTGGAAATGGAAAACACCTACTGGGATGACAACTTTTTTTCTTCATTTGAAAAACATGGCTAACAAATAGCTAATTATGAAGATGCATTAGTATTAATTAAAGCCTTTACAAACAGTCTCTGTACAACAGAAACATTATTCTACCACAAAGGCCTGAGACAGATTAATGGACGCGTGGCTGCCAATCTGGGCACATTTCCAACCACCTACAATCACAGAATCACATCATAGCAAATCAATATTATTCCGGGGTGAGATAAAGTTTGAGTCTAAATCCATTATTGTTGGATATCGCTGGGTGGAATCGTTCTTGTATATTCTCAGGCCCTCCGACTTTCTCCCACCATTCAAAGACGTATCTGTGCCAGGTGAATTACGGATTCTTAGGGGAAGTATGTGTAAGTAAGTGTTAATATTTTGAAAAAAAACCCAAAAAACTAGTTTAGCCGTGTAATGAATAAAACCCCATAACTTCACAGCTTTCACTCTCACAATCTTTTCAAAATCGTCTGCATTTGTTAGACACTGCATATTATTCTATAGTTTATTCACACCACCTCATTACAAGATGTTACACTTATTTATACTAAACCAACAAAACAAATGTTCAAACTTTCACTGAAAACATCAACTACCAGAGTCATGCTGAAAACCTCAGTTTCTCCTGTGAGACATCCACCCACCTTTGGAGAATGTTCAGAAAAGCCACAGAACGAAGAACTGGAGTCTGCAGCTATCACATCGACTACTACTAGTGTGGGTAAGTGTATCTGTGTGTGCGAGTGTGTGCGAATGTGTGTGAGTGTGTGGGGGTGTGTGTGAGTGTGTGTGAGTGTGTGGGGGTGTGTGCGAGTGTGTGTGAATGTGTGCGAATGTGTGTGTGTATGCGTGAGAGATAGACAGAAAGAGGGGGGGGGGAAAGAGACAGGAGAGAAAAAAACAGACAGACAGACATGGAGAGAAGGAGAGAGAAAGAAGGAAAATGACAGAGAGAGGGGGAGACACAGAGAGGGAAAGAGACAGAGAGAAAGAGAGAAAAGGACAGAGAGGAAAAGAAGAAAGAAGAGAGACAGAAACAGACAGAGAGGGAGACAGAAAAGGTCAGAGAGAGAGAAAGGGAGAAAAGGACAGAGAGAGGGAGAGATAGAGAGAGAAAAAGAGAAAGAAAAAAGAAAAGAGAGGGAGAGAGTGACAAAGAGATAGGGAGAGGAAAAGGACAAAAAGGGAGGGAGAGAGACGGAGAGAGAGAGAAAAGAACAGAGGGCACAAGAGAGAAAAAGAGAAATAAACAGAGAGAGAGAGAGAGAGAGAGACAGAAATGGTCAGTGAGAGAGACAGAGAGAGGGAAAGAGAGAAAGACAGAAACGGACAGAGAGAGGGAGAAAGAATGACAGTGACAGAAAGAGCAAAAAGAGAGGGAGAGAGAGAGAAAAGGACAGAGAGGGTGAGAGAGAGACAGAGAGAAAAGGACAGACAGGGTGAGAGAGAGACAGAGAAAAGGACAGACAGGGTGAGAAAGAAACAGAGAGAAAAGGACAAAGAGAGGGTGCGAGAGACAGAGCGAGAAGGCGAAAGAGAGCCCGATAGAAGATAGAGGAGAGAAAGAGGGGGGGGGGGGGGGGGCTCGTACTGGCCTCCCTGCCTGTAAATCCCTTTAATGTGCAACTCTTTGGCTGAGTCTACTCCCCTGCGATGCTCCTGTCATATCCGATGCTGACTAGTAGAAGCTCTTCCTTCATTTAGCCGCCACTGCCTTAAACCTCCTGACAGCTTGTGGGCGGACGGGGCGCAGAAACACTTAGCAAAGTTACGTTCCATTACCAAATGAATTTCTTGGCTGTCGGCTGATCGGCGGACTCCTCAATCACAAGCCTCGTTCAAACAATTAATGATCTGGATAAATTGACAAACTTAAATTCGCCAGTTTGCCGATTTCCACGGTGCAAAATGACGGAGATGAAAAATCTTCTGGGCGGCGTCCATTTAACTTAATCTAAGTCCGTGTCAGAACTGCTGTCCATGAACTGCCGACATGTTTTCGCGCTCACATTAGGGCTGTAATTGGATGTGACTTCCATTTTCACCAATATAAATGGTTTGACATTCCTCTCATATTTTATATTCATGTTGTTCTTTGAAAAAATACCTTCTTCTTTTGGAGTATATTACGCCTTTGGGTTGAATGAGATTGCTTTGGAAAAAATTCAAGGCACAGATGTTTCTTACCAAACAAAGTTGAACTATATTTGTTGTCACATTCTTACAGAACAATGAGCATAACGATGCATTGTAAACCTGTGTGTATTTCAAATGAAGGTGAAAAATAGACTGAATCAAACACGCTCTGACAAAGTATAAAAAAGTATTTTGGAACTCCAGCTTGTGTTTGGCCATTTTGTTGTATATCTGCACAAATTGCTACTCAGCATCACGAAAATCATCTTCAAAATGTGAAAAATTTGTTCATTTCAAGCATTTTGCAGTGGTCCAAAGTTATTCCTCACTCATTTTATGCATTCCTAGCATGCCAAGTACTCACTATGATGGTTTTATAAGCACATTTCACTTTTCAGGACAGAGCAGAGTTTTGCTGTCATGGCAATGTTGACAACTAGCATGCTAACAGCACACAATTCTGGGAGGGTAAAATGTTTTATAATTAGATGCAGACACAATTACTAGCTTAAGAGTTGTTTATACAATATATCTGTACTGGGGTAAAACTAACTTTGCTCAACTACAGACAAAAAATCAGGTTCAGTCACTTTAAGTTGTTAATATTATAGACAAAATAATAATAATAAATCAATCAGTAGCTGCTGGTACTTCCCCTTTTTTCCTGTTAACATTACAAGTCCATTCATGAATAGGTAATCTAAGCTAAATGTTTGAACAGAAAGATAATAAAAATACTAGTACAAGTGAAAAGTAAGGCAAGAGAGTGTGAGTGGACACACACCTGGCGATGCTCCAGTCGGGCTCTATCTTGAGAACAGTGGGGTCTTCGGTGTAGTTGAACTTCACTTCTGGGTTCCTGAGTTCTGCGTCGTCTATGTCCACCAGAACAGACACACTGCCAGGGGCCAGTCCAGCCGGGGTCACGCACACTATCTCACGAGCATTTCTCCTGAAACAACAAAGACAACAATGCATGTTAGGAAAAGACAAGTCAGGTAAATGTTGGTAACAGGATGAATGTTATACTTTACAGCATAATAACAGAATTGTAATATAATGGAAATAGTGTGAGGACTAGATTTACAGCAGCTGTGTTTCCAATTTATTACCAATTAAATATTAAACATGATTTTTGTTTGTTTACAGTCTTCATATTTGGATTAGATTATTCATAATTCATAATTACCCTAAAGTAAAGTTAATTATTACTGTGCTGTAAAGGGCAGTTATAGTGCTTATTATTTGGTCAATAATAATATAATGCTTGAGAATGTGTCGTCACACTTCTTCAGATTTGTCAGTCAGCCAAAATCAACTGAGATTTTAACATGCAAAAAAAAATAAAAAATAAAGAATGCATTGCTGTTTGGAGCGTGGGGAAATCTATGCTATTGAAAGCGAAAGAAAATATTAAAGTTTTGAAAAATTAACAATGTAACCAATATTCAACTTTTTAGGTGCTGCCGGATGAAAACTACAACACGACTGAGCAGGAACATAACATTCAGTTTTGATAATTTCTTGCTTGAATATGAAACGAAATTCCTTTTCTCCAAAAATAGATAATTTGGAGGCACAGTCAATAAAAGCATTTTGCATGGTTGGTGAAAAGTGACCACGGGCTAAAATCTCCCCGCTCTGAAAAACTCTAATGCAGTGTGTTTGATTTAATTGCTGGATGGAAATTGCTGTAGTAATTAAACCCAGCATGTTCTTTCATTACACCAGTTGGAATCAACACATTACACACATAGAACATTCAATTTCACTCCCACTTCTCCACATTAGAGGTGCTTCTCAGTTTGAGCCAATTCTAGATTTTCTATTAAGTTTGGTCGACATGCGGCCAAACATTGCATGCAGGAAGAAGTAAAGTATTGTCCCCCTATTCAGCCAACTGTTTCATTTTAATGAATTGGCCACAACAGCAATTTACATAACAAATTATGTTTTGAGGAAGCTGTGTTGAACAAATGTTTTAAATTAGAATTTTCTGAAGTTGGGTGTTGACAGAGTAAAGTTACAAACAGGAAATGATGTGAGCTATTAATTGTTGTATTCTATATTTAATAACACACTTCATTGAGCATTCGTGTACAAGCCTACACTAACCTGACTTTTTTGCTTGACCGCATTATAATGATATTGTGTGGTTAGTTCCGGGTTAAAACCTTTTGTTGTACTTGTAACTGTTAATGTGTTGTTATTAATGTAACTGCTTTGGTTTGTGACACAGTTTGGAGACTGGGGTGTGTCTTAAGACAATCTACACTATTCTCTACTTAGGGCACTATTTAGGGGTCATGACATTTTTAGTGGGGTCTGAATGTCCAACAAGTGAAAAAGTAGTGCACTTAAATAATCTAGTCCAATCTAGTTAAAGGCTAGTCTGGACATTTGGACACAACCTGGCTCTGCTGAGTTGAGACTGTTGTTTTGCTCTTGTTTTGACGTGGATTACGGCCTGCAGTAGCCCTTGTGTTCAGAAAATAAAACAACCAAAAGAAATTTGTTATGTTTCCTTGGGCCAGGATGTTTTCTTATCAAACACATACCAGGAGATGTGATCAAAAACATATCAGATGTTTTTAAGATGTTTTAACCATTCCCTTGTCATTTGTTTACTCAAAGTTGTAATCTAATTGATATATACAATTAGATTACAACTCTGCATTGTCCTGCATCTGAGGCTTGAGTGCTCAGAAAATCGCTGTTTCCACCCACCTTCTAACTAGCTAAGATGAAAAACGCCTATAAGTTCTGTAGTTTTTTTGAACAGGACCCGTTTCTATTTTAAAGCCATTTTAGATCAATATTGCTGTTTACAATGTGAAAAATGTAAACTGAGGCTCTACATACTTTTGTGGATAATGATAAATGATAAATAGCTGGACAAAAACACAAGTCTTTGGGAAAAGGGTCACACCTCATGCAAGCCTCTTCCTGTCCTCTCAGCTGCTCCCTACATCTCCACGTTCTTGTTTACGTACCTCTCTCGCCCTCTCCTCTCTTCTACATCTCATTCCTTCTATCTTTTATGACAGGGATAAAAACAAATCACCTCTACAGAAGCCGCTAAACAGTATTTGAATATCACTTTGTTTAGCATGATCGTCTCTACACATAGTAAGTTGATAGTGACACTGTATTTTGGTTGTGGTCCTTGATAGTTCATGCATTGGTACCAGCACTATAGAATTTTTCTGACCACGTTATGATGAATGGACCCTTGCCAATGCACCCATTCTACTCGCAATCTTGTTTATGCTTTTATCCGATGGAAAATATATGAATCTCAGTCACAGCATTTCATTTAACATTTATATTATTTGTTGAGCTGGCATGAAATATGGCTATATATACTATCCTGTTCTTTAAATGTTAGTATGTATAAATGCCAGTGCTTGGATGTCCCACGGGCAAAAAAGCGTTTCCATTGCAGTGTGAAGTATGCTTTCCGGCAGCGACATTATCTAATATGTATTTAGCACAGTTGAGCGGCGGCTTCTTTTCTGGGCCATGACTTTACAGCACTCAAGTATGTGTAGCATTCATTCTATTTTGCACACATATAGCCTGCCATAGCAATCCCACTGGGAACAACAACGGCAATAACAGAAACACACCACTTCCCCCTCCCCTTTTTAGGCTGTTACCATAGCAACCCCATTCAAACCAACCAGTACGAGCGTGCAGTGAGTTTTCGCAGCTTGGGAGCATCGCGGCGTGTGCTGGATTACTATGAGCAGAAATGTGAAATGCTAAAACATCAAAGCTAGCATACATTGGCGGTAATAGAGATTAGCTGCGAGAGGCTAATCCCTTCATTTGACACGCAGCACAAGTGTGGAGATAGTCTGGATTTTTTTAAATGCGTGAGATTAGCAGAGGCTTGTGTGAGGGCAGACAAGGAGACACTCGGCTAAGGTGCTTACCGGTGAGGAACAAGGAGCATACAGAAATGATTTATGATTACATGAGTATCAGCAGCCACAATCCCAAATAGCATTATATTGGAGATTTGAAAATACAGTTCGGGCTGAGGAATGGCATATCACAAAGACTTTAACCCAAAACTTGCATAATAGGCAAATGGGTATTTAATATAATACTTTTTGAAACCAGATAATGTAAACACAATTAAAATAAACTATCAATATATGTGCATTAATCTAACCTAATAACCTAACCTAAGATAATCTAACCTAATTTTATTCAACTCAACCTCTAAATAATGATTTCTGCATCTCACACTGTTGATTGGGGTTGTTTATTGCTTTCCCCAAGGCTCTGTATTTGGCCAAATGATCTTGTCTGTTTTGTGTTGACAGCTTAATTTTATATTCCGGTTGACCTTATATTTTTACTTTATTTTTCTCATGCATGCAGACACTTGGTATAACCCCAAGTGTGTAATTATTAAGTTCCCATGATTCATTATTAGTACCTTAACGTTGGAGCTATTACTAAGAATAATTAAGTCTACAAAAATATATAACGTTTGCTATATAAAAGAGAGCGGTTGACCTTTTTGTCCTGGTTGAGCCCAAATGGCACACAGCACTTGAAAGAAGAATTCTCTATGATTTCCTTTCACGAACAGGAGGATAAAACAAGCCACAGTATCTTGGCTGTACCGTCCTCTGTGATGCTCTCCTCTAGTGATGACCCAGCTTCTTGACGGGTTCATTAACATTTCATTGAGCGTGTTGAGAGAAGTGGGGAGAACATCTTACTTTTTGAAGTGGCAGGGCTGCTGTCCAATGTTGACATTCACGTAGCTGCCCGCGTTCAGGTAGGCTCCCTCGATGGTGACCCGGGTCCCTCCAGAGATGGGCCCCTGGGATGGCTGGATCCGGGTGAAGAAAGGAGTCTGGGGAGAGCAGAGAGAAAAGTGACAGGGAGAGAACTGGTTGAATAACTTCAGTCTGGCTAACTTCTATAGTCTTATATATAGATCTGTAGCTTGAATCTAATGTATGACTATGTATACATTTTATTGTGTCCAAGATGAAAACAAAATCACTGGATGATTTTACACTTATAAGGGCAAAGTTAAGTGTTAAGGAATGCACCGATTATAGTGGTATTAGATTTTTAAACATATAATTTATATATGTGTTATAAGTTAAGGGGAAAAACAGTAGCCCAATGATAATAAATAACAAAACACCAGACTTATATAGGCCTTTTTAGACAGGACTATATCACTGAAAGTTGTAAGGCTACAAAGATCATTTTGTGAAATCATTATCCTTAAAGGGCCCTTTCTGATCTAGGTTATTAGGCTGAGTTCTTCTCTCAAAAGGAAAATACTCTGTTTCACCTTGTGATGTCATGTGGTAATACAGGGAGTGCTCGACTGTGCTTTAAAACTCCATAGACCTTCACTAGAATCATTTAGATAATTTCACCTCTGGAACTGCCAGTCTCTACTCAACTAAAGGTAAAAGGTAGCGTTTAAGCTTTGGAGATGTAGACAAACTCCATGTATTTTTTTAAGGAGGTAATAGCATTATAACATGAAAGAGGCAATTCTGTGTAATATAGGACCTTTAACACTTAACTTTTAAAATGCATTTGTATCTTACTTGGACATATGAGCCTACACATCCTTTACACTGCTGCGTGTTTTGTTACCTTTTTACTAATTCAACTCATATTCAATCAATATTCTATTTGCTTTTTAAGATAACTTTTTTATATTATTGAGCTATACTTCATCCACTTTTCCTCATGGATCAATACAGTTTGTATAAGTCTAATCAAATTCTCTCAAAGTGAAATTCTTTGCCTTTAGTATATCTTACTCTGATTATTGCCATAACTTGTTATTGATTACAGCAAGCGTTTTTAGCGTTTTTGTCGATTTTGTTGCGTTTCTTTTCTCGAGGTTTCAGGGTTACTTCAGTCCCTTTTTGCCTCTTGATGGTGAATACAATCTGGACAATCACAGTTCATATTCACATTTCTCGGGCACCCTTGCAGGACCCACAGGATCATGGGGAGAACAGGCTCACTCAAGGCACTGCGAGAAGCCATAAGATGTGCTTTGTCCTTACCACAAAGGTGAAGGGCCGGGGCGACAGGGCTCGGTAGTCGCTGATACAGTCTCTTACGCACACCTCCACTTGGGCTTCCTGCACCCTGTATCCAGTTGCATCATTCAGCAAACACACAATTCTGGAGACAGAAGAGAGAAAATGTAATTAAGGATTATTGGATGCAAAACAATTACTACATACATTTTTATAAAGATTTAAATATACTTATTTTTTGAATATTTTGGTATTGGCATTTTTTAGATTGAACAAAAGTGTGTGCTATAGAAACTATTTGTCATTGCATAGTCATTAGTCTCAACTATTTCAAGAACAGTGTCTACATGGCTACCTTTGGAACCTTTCTACCATGGACTATTCCTGGACAAATGAGAGATTGCTATCAGATTGCTGTCATTGCTATAGTAAATGATAAATTGCATGATTTGTGTGTATGTGTTATCTTCACTTGTAAATTGTCACACATTATCAGTGACGCAGCAACTCAGAGAAGATGTTTGCTTTGGTGGTTCTATTCCTTCTACATGAACTGCATTTTTTTTTTTTATTTCAGGAATACATAATATATACGACGTTGACCTTATCCTGCCCTGCCCACTTTTGCCTCTAAACACGTTTTCTTTTTGTTTTTTTTTTAAACATCAATATTTACAACATGAAGTGCATATTTACAAAGGAACATTAAGTGGATATACAGAAGTGAGGGAGATATGGGATGTAAGACAGAGGTTTGTAGTTAGGTAAGGGGGAGACGTAACCGTAAAGGTCATAATGATGATCATAATGGAAAAAGAAAAAACAAAACAAAGCAACAAAACTTCATAATAAACACATGCATATATACACACACACACACACACACACACACACACACATAAGAATATATCATACACACATACATACATATATTCATAGAACAGTGAATAATCTATAATTGTGTTCCGTTGACTCATGTGTCGGCCGGCAAAGCGGATGTCAGTCGAAGCCAAACCCACTCCCAATATATCCAAGGCCTACCCCAGGATGAGATGAGTCCATGACCTAAAAAAAGTGTTTTCTCTGTGGGGGCCC
The DNA here is from genome assembly GCF_009829125.3 of Periophthalmus magnuspinnatus. NCBI lineage: Eukaryota > Metazoa > Chordata > Actinopteri > Gobiiformes > Gobiidae > Periophthalmus > Periophthalmus magnuspinnatus. Next base: position 19,924,182 of record NC_047132.1, read on the forward strand.
TTTCAGTTAAGTGGGAATCCCATTCATCTCAAAGTAGAAAGGTTTTGCTTCTAAAATATGATATAAAGTAGGTTAATTTGTGTAAAATGTTCATTGTCCATGTGCACCAACAGGTCAACACTGAACTGATTCTCTGGGAGGCTTTACTTATTTGTGGTCAATATCGGCAGCTCTATGCAAAATAATACAACTCGACTGTATTTCAAATTGTCTTCACAAATGACCACAAATAGCTTAATGTACAAAACAAAGAAACGTAGCCTTTTTTTATGTATCCAGATAAAGGTTTCAATCCATTTCACCTTCTAGTTGCAGTGCATTCTGAGTATATTTCTCCTCTGCAGTCCCCATTGTACTTAACACCTCTCCAGCACAATGAAATCAATGTCCAATCACATGACCATTGCATGTTCTGCACACTGCAGCAGATACCTGACCTGAGAATAAACATGGCACACACTGAACCCCTCCTAATATGGTGCTGAGGAAGTGATGCATGTGCGCTATTTGAATAAAGATGGCCGCCACAGGTGCACGCCTCACTTCCTCACTAAGTGCACTACACAGACATTGTTTGATCTGCGTGAACCCGATCCCTGAGGCGTGCGGAAGAAGCCAGACGTGTAAATGTCAGGACAGAGGCAGGCGGAAATGAAAGCGGAGAGGAGAGGAGGAGTAATGAACAGGAACAATGCTGGAATTTACTGAGAAAGGCTGGGCCTGACACTGTACGGGTCTCTGATTGTTTTAGGCACCAGAATAAGAACTGCAATGAATGATTATTTCAGTAGTCGACTAAACAGCAATACAATTTTCAGTGATCATTAGTTACATTATCTTAGGAAAATTTCACTGACCAAGAAAGTCTCAGTTCTAATTTCTATAAACCCAATTGAACCAATGCATACTGATGTTTCAAAAATATTTTTAAAAAGCAGACCATTTTTACCACCCACCTTTCAGCGCTGACATACTCGTCCTCGATGGGGACACACGGCACCTTCCCCAGCCTGACTCCCATCTGGATGTCCCTGAACTGCAGACCCAGGTTCTCCCCCAGGATGGTCACCCTGGTGCCTCCCTGACGAGGCCCTGTTTCCGGGAATAACTGCAAAACAGATAATCATTCAGGTTAGATTATTTGCCTATTAAAATATAAAACATTTGATTTCCAGTCACACAGCTGGATAAATGAAAAGAGTCAGGTCAGTTAAGTGTACACGCAAAATTAATTACCAGAAAAAAATACATGCTAATTGCTAATTAGCATATAAAGTATTTTTACAGATTAGCAACACAGGCTTTAAAAAATAGAATTCAGAACTGACAAAGCCCTTGCTGATGAAAAGCAAAACATATTCTCCGAACCACTTCAAGACAGTAAAAAAATTGTATGAGTTTTAGTTGAAAAACGAAAAAAAAACAAAAACAAAAAACTCATATATACATTACTTTAATTTTGAGAATCTGGTTATTTGTTTGTCTGAAAAGCACCATTTTCCACATCTTAAGGTTATTTCCACCTTCTGTTATATGCAACACTTTTAGGACTTTTTTCCATTCAAAAGATGTCATATTTTGTTTTGCAATGTTAATCAATATAGCACCAATGGATAGAATTGGTCAGGAGAAAATACCTTGAGAATTAGCCTATACTCTGCATATTTAGGCTATGAAACAAGTGCCCTCAACATGTTTTAAAGAACCACTCCAATGCGGTGACCCCTAAACACAAGGCTGCTCCATGGACCTGCAACACGCTACACATACCATAAACATGCATCTATATCAAATGAAGCCCTAATGAAGAAAAACGACCTACTTTTTCCTCCCAAAACTTGTGTGACAAACCCAGCCGCTGCCTAACCCATGCGCGCCACAGCATCGCAGCCTCCTAATTGAAAGTCATTACGCGCTGGCTTGGTGTCGGTGGCTGTAGCTCGGTAACGCTCGGTTGCTCTCAAACATAATGTGATTTATGTGGGCAGATTATGGTGCGTAACGGGGACAGGTGTGCGCTGACAAAACAAACGGCATGACGGATGGACGGTGCTGTCATACGCTCGCTACATGCTTATCCAGGACCTAACAAGCAGAGGGAGGTGATTACGCGCTGCAGGCTTGGCTAGCTAGCTTCACTGCGGACTAGACTAGAGGAGTGAGCCAGGGGAGGGATTTTCAAGGAGTGTGTTTATTAGGAATGACAGAATCAAGATGCAAGACTAATGGTAATGGGAGGTTGGTGATCTAGAAAAATGTGCATTGGTGAGGTGCGTTTTTGGTCAAGCAGAGATGAACAGTTGGCTGTGAAATAATAGGCTATTACTACTCTATGATCTTACAGTGAAGTTTATTAAGTGACTCATTGGGAGCAAGAGTTAAAGCGTAGTAAATGAGTGCTTGGAGAGCAGTGGTGGAAGAAGTACTCAATTTTGTTACTTATGTAAAAGTACCGATAAGTAAAAGTGTCACATGAAAAAATGTACTTAACTAAAAGTATTAAAGTATCTATTTAAAAATGTACTTAAAGAGTAAAACGTAAATGTATTTTGTGCAGGTTTTGAGGTCTTATAAGGTTTCAAATGCACAGATTTTGATTATGATTTGGGTTGAATTTTTTTGTTCACAGTTGTATTTGAATGCTTCTGTTTGCTTGAACTATGAATGTGTTAAAAATAAACCCCTTTGACATTTCAGCAGGTCTCAAACAGTAATAAAAAAAATACTTTACTTTCAGGCCAGTTCAAAAATGTAATGTAGTAGAAAGTACAAAGACCTGCTCTCAAATGTACTGAAGTAAAAGTAAAAAGTATCCACTTAAAAATTGTTTAAAGTACAGATAAGTACAGTACTTAGTTACTCTTACTTCAATACGTTCCACCACTGTTGGAGAGTAAGACAGTGCTGGAGTTTCTTACCTTGACAAATTAAGTCATCTCCTCATTAGTTCTCTTAATCACCTGTTGTCCACTTCTACGTACGATAAATATTAAAGGAGCTGTAACTAAATTTTACTGTCTTAACAATCTGCTAAACAGAGTGGAATTTTCCTGTAACACCACCGCTAACAACTACCATGCTAACAGTGTGCTAGCTTTACTTTGTGGCGTTGCTAGCTAGCGCCGCTGCAGACTAGACTAGAGGAGGGTGCTGAGGGAGGGATTTTCAAGGTGTGTTTAGAAATGAAAGAAACAACATGCATGACTAATGCTAATGGCAGATTGATGATCTTGAAAAATATGCATTGGTGAGGTGCATTTTTGGCCAAGAAGAAATTCCAGAGAGATGAATAGCTGTTTGTTAAATATGCTGTTAGTAATTTCATGTTTCTTTGGTAGGAACAGTCTGGGACCAAGTGTGAGAGAGTAATAATTTAGCACTTGGAGAGGAAGTCAGTACTGGTGGTTTTTACTTTGACAAATTCCATTGTCTTTTTCTGAATTACCTGTTAAACCTGTACTTTGAAATGATTATGTGCTGTGCTTGATTTTTGCCGTCTTAAAAACATGAAAAACATAACTACACCTGGTTCATTTTAACCCTTTAAGGACTCAGCACATTATAGACCAGTATAGCTCACATACACTTTTAATCTTTTTTAGCCATAAAAATCATGTCAAAGGAAGTATCAGAATGTACAGAATTTTTTCACACAACTACCTTTATTTTACATATCTCTCCGTATTTTTCCTCTGACACATCGAATAACTGACTGGGAAAATCCCTGCGGCACATCTCTCTCTGATTGGTCATCTTCGAGGGACAAATAAGCAGATTACCGTAGTGACAGTAAAATATTTACAGAGCCTCATGCCTCTGCTTTGAGATGCCGTTTGAATTTACATGAGAGCACAATTTGTTGCGGAGTTACGATAATGGAAAGTCCGCAACCGCGCTCCATCGGAGACGATAGCATCCAACACTATAGGGTTAAAGTGTTTGCAGCAGTCCAAAGTTATTCCTCACTTTCACAACTTTCACAGGCCAAACCATAAATCTATAATAAGAACTGTCCTGGGGCGAGATCGACTACTGGTGGTAGGTACTGCAGCTCCCAGGAGCTTGGGCCCAGGAAGAATTCTCCCATAAAGCACAATGTATTTTTTAGGAATTCAAACTGTCCATGTTTGGCTGACAGGGCATCCACAGCTTTCCCAAAGGTCGGATTTTGTAAGGATTCCTCTCCATTTTCACAACATGAAGATTTAAACATTTTAAATCCTCAAAGCGCCAAAAAGTTAGCTTAGATTTAGATTTAGCCCTGCCCCACTCTGACCCCGCGTTAGCTCATGGATCCGCTAGCTCCGCTCTAGCAGCGATCGCTCTGATTGGTCAGCACTGGTCACTGGTTCATGTTTTTGACTCATATGGGTGGTAGGTGCTAGCCCATATTGAGGAACTAATGCGGAAAAGAAAATTATGTTTGGGCCCATGCGCCAATAGGCACAGGCCATGGAAAACAATACAACACCATCTTGGGTTCTCCTTCTGAATTTTATTATACTTCCATGGGCCAGACAATGCACCAGTGTTACTTCCTGGTTCGTGGACCATAAACATGCTTTAGGCTATAATTAGACACAGACAGCACCCAGGGACTAATTTGAGAGCTGCTTTTAGGGCCATCTAATGTTGCTCTCACTGCACTGTTGGCCATTTCTTCTAATTTGCTTACAGTTTATCTATGACTTAATTTCATAAATCATTTTTCCTTTTTGTGCTACTGGAAATACGTTACCACAGTTTGTTTTGCCCCTTCAACACTAAGAAGGGTAAAAAGCCCCATAGCAATCTTTAATAAATTGTCAATGCCACAGAGCCGAGCAAGTGTGCTGTGACCAAACCAGGTTAATCACTGTCTAACCTATTATTCTAAACTTTAAAACACTCTATTATACTGGATTCTTAGGGCAGGTTTTTGTGAGCTCCTTTTTTCAGGTTTATTTAAAAAAATCATAACCAACTAAAATGATTAGTGACTCTCCAAAAACCACCACAAATCCAACAGTCATGCTTGCCTGCAGTTAGCACACTTCCCGAGCCAGCAGTGGTTGTATGAGGAGATTCCAGGCCTCACAGAGCTGGGCCCGTTCTAACCGGAGGGGAGCATTCTGGCTTGGGATAAAGCTGTTTGGAAGCTGACTCATGTTGGGACCTCCGGCGCCAGAATAGCCTCAGCACAGGAACACAAAAGCCTGGTAAAGACTGACCACAGCTACAACTACACTACCCATAATGCTTCGGGGTGTGATATGCACAACAGATCTCCCGCAGAGCAATAGAGATTTTTTTTCTTTTTTTTTTTTTTGCGAGAACTGGAGCATGAATGGTAACGCATAACAGAATACCTCCGTGGGGTGTAAACAGTAGCAGAGACAGACAGAGAGGCAGAGAGCCGGGGGGAGAGAGGTTTAGGCTGGTGCAGGGGATTAGCAGAATCATCGCAGGGAGCAAGGGAGTGCAATTAAAACCAGTGCGCTGCATACATGATCAGGGTGTACAAGTAGCATGGCGCATCTCTGGTGGAAAGGCGCATAGATACAGCATTGTGGAGCTTCATTCTGTGTGGGAACAATAGCACAATGTCAATACTGTAGCTGTAGGTCGATTGTAAATGTGAGCGATCTTGTACAGAGAGCTTCGATTTGTTATCTGTTTAAGGTCTTATATGACGGAAAATGGACTCTTGAAAGCTTTAAGCCATGTTATGATGTCGTTACCTCATTAAAAACATACCTGAAGTTGTATTTTGTTTCATTCAGACATGTTTGAGCAATCCTGGATTATTAGGCTGTCTGCATCATGAAAGCTCAAAATGTTCTGTTCCACCTTGTGATGTCATTTTGTGGTTGTTTTCCAGTTGACGGCTACCTTTTACCTTTTGTTCAGTAGAGATAGGACATTCCAGGGCTGAAATTATCCAAATGATTCTATTGAAGGTGTATGGAGTTTAAAAACACAGTGGAGCACTTCCTGTATAAGAGTGTTTTCTGTTTGAGAGAACACAGCCTAAATATGCAGAGTTTGTGTGTTAAACGTGTGTGAATGAAACAAAACACAACTCCAGGTCTGTTTCTGATGAGGAAACACCATTCTAACAGTTCAGAAAATAGCATAATATGGGCCCTTTAAAGGTGCATTATGTAGTCCGATTAGGTTGATTAGGTCTTCTGTTATGATTATAATTTAGATTCGTATGTACAAACCTCTATTTCATACCTCAACAGTTTCGGCTGGGCTCATTAAACAATCTATGGCTGCCCACCAAGCAGCAAGCCCCCCAAGAGCAACTTAAGTCTGTAATATCAGACCAGTGCAACAGGGAAAACCATCTCATGGTTTGGACAACTCTAAGGTCACGGGCAAAGATGGCATCGAGATCCAGAAACACGCTCACCAGACTGTAAATCGGGATGAGGGGCGTACTATCTTTCTCACACTTGGGATACAGCTCTGAGGAAGTAGGACTGCAGATGGCGCTGTCGTATTACTGCCCCAAGTAGGAAGACGGCGCCAAAATCGGCAGCCCAAACTCTAAAGGTATGAAATAAATAGAGGTCTGTGCATAAGAAGTGAAAGTATAATGTCCACTATGTAGTTTGGGTCTCTCACTTGCTTGTCCTCATAAAGATGTTATTACTTTGCCAAGAATGTTCCAGAATATTGCATTATATTTATCTATCTTCAATTTATTGCTCAAAAATACTTACATATTACTTAAAACACTCAACAGATTTAAACTGTAACATGGCATAGTGGCATTAGTTAGTGACAGTATGGATACTTTTAATGCCATAACACCCTCCACCTGAAAACATATACAGTGCACCTTTAAGCTAAATTGTTTTATATGCATTGTTAAACTGTTGCTATGTGTAGATTATTTAATTTAATATTTTTTCTTCTGGTAGGAATAAACAGTAAAAATGGTATATATTATGAAAGTTGAAGAAGTTTCCTAGTTTGATTCCCAGGCTGTTTAGGCTTTTCTGTGTGAGACTAGTCTGTTCTCCTTCATGACTTGTTAAGTACTCTGAATTCCCATATTTATCCCTCAACTAGATGATTTTCGCATAGCTGTTGCATCACACTGGTCTTTCTTTACTGAAACTGAACAAGCAACCTGTAAATATATAGTCGTATTTTTAACCGCAACCCTCAATAACACTTTAAACATTTTCAGTTTTAACAAACCAACAAAATATTCTTCAAAATGGAGGCAATTCTTCAAACCCCTACCCAGACTCACAAAAACACATCATCTTTCAACCCTAACCAATAACTCTAAAAATATGTAATTATGTCCTTATGCAGCTTTACTATCATCGCCTATTTCCTGGCTTTTGCTGGGAGGGCAGATATTACCAATACTTCTTTGACTATGTGGGTTTTGTGGTGAAGGGAAGATTGTGGAGACAGTGGAAAATTCTAACCATGGAACTGTGCAGTGGAGACCGAACACGGATACCAGGCATTCTTCACAGTAAAGGAGAAAATGAAGTTATAATAACGGTGGCTTTCAAACCGCACTGGGCTGTTTTGCTGTAAAATGATCCTTGAGGAGTAGAAGTGGAGCCAGGACCTAACACCAACAATAAACCGAGCCTAAACAATATAAGATTTGTGTACATTATTACATTTACAGTAGCCTAAAAAAACAGCTTCTTCCCCTGGGCAAACAGACACATTACCGCAATTTAAAGGTGTATTATGCAACTTTTCTGGTGGGAGTTTGCCTTATGCTCATCTCCATGGAGCTCCTCTTGTTTTGTGTGAAATGTTTTGCAGTATGTCATTAAACTTCTATGTCTAGCATTTATTTCGCTTGTTTCCATGGTGATACATTCTCCATTAGAAAAATTACATACTGTATTTTTAACCTTCTTGCCTCAATGCAAATGTACTATTGTGCTACATTATGATTATTGCATGTTTACTGGTTTATTTTACAGGTGTACAAGGTGACAAGCACAGCCTGGATATATAAATGGACACAGTTAACGTGATAGCTGCCGTGTTACAAATAGGAAGTGAACATAGGCGTGCTTCCAACTCCATCGACTCTGGCTCCAAATCACTTTCTATTGAAAAACCGTCGGCCCTCTCTCCATAACTCCTGTCAAGCTTGTCATTTTGATTCTTATTAACCCGCTCTACATGATCCTGGTATTTATATTTACCTATTTTCTTTATGCAGTGTATGTTACGAAAGTTTTTGTGTGTTATATTTTGACAAGGTTGCAGTTTCTAATCAAAAGCATTTGATATGACTTGTGATCATGCATAACAATAAAGCAATCATTGTGATTGAGGTTTCACACTGTTTTATCTCCTGTGTTGCATATATATGTAATAAAAGTGGGCTGTGTAGAATGACAATGTATTTTCAATAGATTATCTGACAAATTCTACATTATGTCAACTACCCACGCTACAAATAGGCATTGCAAATCTCCTAAATGTAAGAGCCTTTAAAATACAAGAATTACACTGATTTACCAAATTATTGTTTACAAAAATCTAGAAACATTGTTGTTTTGCTCAGGATAATCATGATTACTAGCTATGAAGCAGCAGTAGCTCAGTTGATAAAGAGCTTGTCCACTAATCCAAGGTTGGTGGTTTGAATCCCGTTCTCGACATAAACAACATTGGGACAGCGGTGCAATTCCAACTTCCGCAAATGAATACTGTCGTTGTGTCCTTGGGGGAGACACTTAACGTACCTTGCCCCCCCCCAGTGTCTGTGTACACTGGTGGATGAAAGTGTGAGTGAATGGGTGAGCAATGATGTAAAGCTTTGAGTGACTTGAAGGTGGAAAAGCGCTATATATATGCCCATTTACCATAAAACTAGCAACAATTTTCCATGTCGGACCATGTGGCTCCATAATCAAAAAATTCCATTCCATAATTGAGAAAGGAAAGTGTATAACGCCATTATGGTTATAATTTAAGGTTCATTACTGGAGACACTTTGAAGTAAACTGGATTATTCCTACTTTTTTGCTTGGGCCCTGAATACCTCACAGCCTGGTCCTAATGGAGATGTAGTACTCTAGTGTACTTCTGTGGCAGTGTGGTCGCTCTGATGCCACGCTAACCACATCCAACTCTGAGGGCTGCCCCCGCGGTCTGCCGGTGCCGCTGTCTAACCACTACTGTGATTACCGGGGTAAGTAATAGCACATGGAACAGCACAGCAAGGAATTATGGGAACTTACATGAGGTCGGAGTTCTGTTTCAAAACAAAAGTGATTGAAATGTGCAGAAAGTCAAGTCTTAATCAAATAATCTATAGTCAAATATGTTTTAATGGAGTGATGGGAATGTGCAGTTTTCCCTCATGGTTTAGATTAATTTTCCATTCGGTCCAATCAAAAGTGTGGGCTTTCTAATCACACAGTCAATGCTCCAATAAAAACATAAACAAATTCAAACAGACTTGCAAATTATGTATTGGCATTTCAGAAAGTATGAGGTTGAAGCATTAAAAGTTGAATTTGAAAATAATAGTAAATGCCTCAAGAGAAGGGGACTTAATGTAAAGCTTTGTAGTTTTAAGGTTTCAAATTGAAAACAGCTGACTTGTTAGTATCATTAGGTTTGAAGCAAGTATAAGTTTAGGAAATTGTATTGCTGTATGCATGGATAAACATATTTATACATTTCTATAAACAACATTGAATCATATGTTACAATTTACTCTTTAACTGTCAGACTGCAGATGTGTTGAGCTGGTTTATGGTTAATATTGCTCTAATTACCAAACGTATCCACAAGAGACAAAAACTGGCACAAGGTCTTCTCTGATAGCACAAACAAACAAAAGTTATGTATTTACTTTTCAAAATAGTTTCAGAAAGTGGTTCCATTATTCCATATCAAAAACATTTTACCAAGTTTATGGAGCAGTCCCAAATAAGTTACACAACTGTGGATTTTTTGTTTGTTTTTTTCACCAAAAAAATCTGAAACCATGACATCACCAAAGCCTCATGAATGTGAACACAACCTATCCATGGTTTTTAGAATGATGAAAAGTAAGGACTGTTGCCATTAATTAGCAATCAACAATTAAAAAAAAAATAAAAATGTATCTTTTGAATGGTCAACAGTCCTCAAAATGGCACCGTATTACAGATAGCCATGACTATCTGACCTGTACACACCATGTAAACCTTTCAAACATCATTCTTAAAGCAAAATCGAATTTCAGTTCTTTAAAAAATGTTATAGTTGTTTCCCTTCACCATATCCTCACCCGAAGTTATGTTTGAGCAATATTTAATCACTTATTTTGAAGAAGCTATATGGCCGATCAACTCCCGTTTTCACCTCCACCAGCATACGCCCACTGCTTTGTACTTACATCCTTCTCCAATTTTCTTCTCTTAATCGGTGATACACGCAGGATTTGGCAGCATTGTGTACAATAACAATGATCCACGGGTGTCATAGATTATAGCCATATAGCAGACATAAGCATAATAGGTCTTCTTTAAAACAAAAAACAAAACCTGCCCAAACAGCCTCTCCTCCTCTCTTCAGGTGCACGGTTTGATGTAACTGTGAGTAATAAGAATATGTCTGTGCCAAGGGCAGACTCAAGGTCCCTGTGTGCCGCTCCTTTAATAGTCTCGCATTAAAAAGGTGCTGGGCTGATTACAAGTGCGGGACACGTATACCTTCTTTTTGGGGACCAAAGAGAAGTGATGCAAGGGCCTATCAAGCGCGGACAGGCCTAGCATCTCCACAGGTGACCAGGCACGCTTCAAAGTGCACCCCGCTCGTATCGGGAGGCGCGGAGGAGGCTAGCGCCGCTTCTCCTCACGGGTGATGTTGAAGAATGGAAAAGGGCGTGATTAGAAAAATGTATTTAGGTTATTCGAAGGCTTTGTGCGGTGAAAAATGAGGGCTTGTTGATGCAACGTCTGCCCGGAGTTCAATAGTTTATGCTCCACGGGAAAAGGACCAAGTGGGGATCTAATGTTTTCTGGAAGTTGTTTTAAAAAGGGCTTGGGTGATTTCTGTGTAGTTGTATTTTCTTAAATTTCAACACTTGTGTGCCCTCTATATTTCTTTTGGCTGATTTTAAAGCCATCATTCAGGCTGGAATAAAACTCCTCTGCACTTTTTATATCAAAGAAGACATATTGTGCTTGAGTCTGATATATAGTTATAATCCATGACACCCGTGGATCATTATGATATCATTTTGACATTTTAAATCTCAATATTGATCTAAAATGACTTAATAAAAGAAAAAGTCTGCTGACGTCCACGTTAGAAAACTGCGATACCCAATGGGAGCACACATAGCTGTAAATGTCATCACAACAAAGAGGCATGATGGCTACGGATAGCTGCACATCAGGCTAGTGAGTAGTGGATTTTTTATTTCATTTGTACTAAAATGACTATGCAACCCTGCCGGATCCTACCGATTAAGACAATAAAATTGGGGAACGAAGTAAGTACAGAGCAATGGGTGTATACTGGTGGTGGTGAAAACGGGGGTTGATTGGATCAATGACTTCTTGAATACAGGAGTATAAAGGTCACTCAAAATGCAAAATCATGCACAAATCACTCCAAAAACTACAGCTAAACAACAAAGAGGGGAAATGAGAAGGGGAAACAACTATAACATTGTTAAAAGCTCTGAAAAGTCGATTTTGCATAATAGGTCTGCTTTAACAATTGTCAACAACCCTGTTATTTTTGTCAGTGTAATTAATATTAATTCCTTATTTCAAACATGAGTTTCTGTGGTGCCTATTTAATAAAGAATAAATGCATGAATACAGAATACTGGATGTGTCATTAGGTGTGCCATTAAAGAAACACATCTTTTTATTTTGGCAAAACACAACAAGGCGTGCAATATTGTTATATCATTGATTTTCAACCAGTGTGCTGGCGAACACTTGTGTGCCTTAAGGGATCTCCAGATGTGCCTTGGAAAAATGTCCAATTTGAGGTAACTAATTCACAAAGTTATTTCATTTAATAATTGGCCATTTGAGACCGTCCTGAGAAAATGACCAGAAAAGACACAAAAATCCCTAACCCTAATGCTAGACATAGTGACATGGGCATTATTTACACATTTTCTTTCTCAAACTGGCATCAGTTGATAATGTTTTAATGTTTAGTGTGCTGTAGCATCTTTTTTTAACAGTGAAAGTCATAATATTATTTGCATTTTAAATGCTTTATAAAGTAGTATTTGCAAGCTTTGCTACCTGCACAGTTTCTTGAGGCGGTTAACAAAATTGATCTGTATTACACGGCTAAATAAAACCTCATATTATATTCAGACTCAACAGACTCCAGCAGTTCCTGAATCATAGACTGTATAAAGAAGTGGACTAAAGGAGGGTAACGTCACCCACAGTGTGCAGCTCCAGTCAAATGAAGCTCATCAAGCCTAGCAGTTCTAAGGGTGAATTTGGAGCCGAGTTCCATATCTGGAATTCGGACTGTGAGTATCATAGCAACCAAAGAGCCAATCCAGAGTGAGGCTGTTGAAGGTAATGCCCCTTACCACCCTCACTGCTGGTTTAGCATGGAGCAGGCACTTAGCAAAGCTGTCAATCAAACCGGTTACTAACACGAGCGGGACCTTGGGGAAAGAAGGTGCCTGATTTGTCTGTTATTAATGTTCATATCTTGATTTACGGACACAATAGTGAAATAAAAATACCACGATCATGTAGAACGGGTCAATATGAACATTCTAAGACCAAAATGATGAGGCTCACTGCAGCAGGGTGACAATTTTTCAATGTAAAGTGAATTAGAGGAAGAGTCGATGGAGCCGGAAGCACGTCCCTGATCATTTGGAATGCAGCGGCTAGCAGGTTAGCTATGTCCATTTATGTACACAGTCTATGTCCCTAATATAATAAAGCCACAAACTTTCTCCTCACCTTAGTGATCTTGGGGTGGGTGCAGCGGCTGTTCCCGGAGGAGGGATGCATCCATCCAGGTTCAGACAGGGTGAGGGGGAGGTGGGAGTTGCCTCCGCTGGTGCACTCCTGTCTGAGGGAACACTTCTTATCCTGAACACACCAGCCGCACTCGAACCTGGGGTCGGCCTTCAGGCACATGCCACAGCTGTCCCGGAGGGCGCGGCACTTGTATAGGTGAGCTGGGGGGAAACACAGAGGAGGATAAGGTCAGAAGACTGGAATACAAATGTGCAATAGATACAGACTGGTGGGTTTCATCTTCTGAAAAAGTAGTTTGGATTGAGGTAGAGAGGAGAATAAAATCCTACATATATATATATATATAGATATTAAAAAAAAATGTTCATAGATTGTTTGGATATTAAAGGTGAATAATTAACATTCTTTTCTTACTTTGACATCACTACATTTGAGAGCAGGTATCTGTACTTTCTACTCCACTACATATCTGAACAGGATTGATATGTAGAAATATTTTTTATTACTGTTTGAGGCCTGCTGAAAAGGCTGAGGGGTTTGGGGTGAGGCTTTACAAGATCTCAAAATATGTGCAAAATACTTTTACTTTTAAGTACATTTTTTTAAACAGGTACTTAAATACTTTTACTTAAGTTGATTTTTGAGTTTATATGATACTTTTACTTGAGTATTGTGTACTTTTACTTAAGTAACAAAACTGAATACTTCTATCACTGGTTTGTCTGCACAGATCTGACCTATAACTTGGTGTGGTGGTGTCATCTGCTTGTTTCCAAGGAGCTTACATAAGTCAAATGACATATTTTGTAACATTCCAGGCAAAGCAATAACATCTCCATGGAGACAAGCAGGTGACAGAGCCTTCGACAGTAAAATTACACAGTACACCTTTAATTTTATAGTCTGATATTATGAAACAAATCCAGTTTTTGTAAGGGAAAAAGGAAAAAAAATCAGATTGCTTCTTTAAACGTACAACTTTTTGGGATAAGCCTACAAAGTAATCAGGACTGTGTATTATGTCTGAGAATTGGAGCAGCAGCATACATGAATGTTAACCACCTCCAACTCTCTCACTGATTATAACCACTCTACCGCTGCCAAGACCAGAAAAGAACTGCTTTTTCCCGATAAACACAAATGCAACACGCCACCTCCAGCTATATTACAGAAATTAATTCAGCAGGTTATGTCTTCTAATGCCAATGGGGATTTGATAATTTGTTGTGTGAAAAAATACAATATTCCCCTTGACTCCGCGGTAGAAAAAGTCATTAAAACTGTAAAATGAATGCGTAATTTTGTATGTGCGTAAATATTGTAAAAACAGCTGAGATGAAAGGGAGCAGAGGGGAGGAGCAGAGGGGAGGGACAGAATGGAGCACGGCGTGTTAACAAAGTAGGAACAAGGGGGATTGTACTTGTTCTTATAATTAATTCGAATTTCATTATAACAAAGATTTGGAGAGATTTGTTCAGCTTTCGTGATCTTTTTTTTTAAAAGTCATTATCTTTCAATGGTGTAGATTGCACTACCACTTAAGTATTATATTATGAGATTAGATTTACAGATAGATCCTGCATCCTGCCTTTGTGTCCTTAGGCAATACACTTAACCTACGCCACTCTCACTGTCTGTGTACCCTGGGATATACATAAAATGATGTTAAAACCAATTCATAGTATTTTATCATATACAACACTTGTTCTTCTCCTTCCTCCTCTCATCGTCTCCCTTCTCTTCCTCCATTCCGTCCTCTCTCCCTTTTTTCTCCCCTCCCTCTCCCACCTTTCTCTTCCTCATCTCTTTCTACTCCCTCTTCCTCTTCCCCTTTTATTCCTCCTCCCCAATCCACTTCCTCCTCTCCTCTTCTTCCTCTCCCTTCAGTCCTCCTCTCCCTCCTCTTCTTCCTCTCCCACCCCTATCTCCTTTTCCTCCTCTTCCTCCTGTCTCTCCTCTCCCTTTCTCCTCTTCCTCACCTCCTTCCTCTCCCTCCTCTTCCTTCCCTTCCTCTTCTCCCCCTTTTCGTCCTCCTCCTCCCCAATCAACTTCCTCCTCTCCTCTTCTTCCTCTACATTCAGTCCTCCTCTCCCTCTTCTTCCTCCTCTTCTTCCTCTCCCTTCAGTACTCCTTTTCGTCCCCCTCTCTTTCTCCTTTTCCTCCTCTTCCTCCCGTCTCTCCTCTCCCTTTCTCCTCTTCCCCTTTACTTCCTCCTCTCCGTCTTCTTCCTCTTCCTTCCAGTCCTCCTCTCCCTCTTACTCCTCGTCATCTTTCTGACTCCTCTTCCCCCCATTCTCCTCTCCCTCCTCTTCCTCCCATCCCTCCTCTCCCTTTCTCTTCTTCCTCATCTCCTTCCTCTCCTTCTTCTCCCTCCTCTTCCTTGTCTCCTTCCTCTCCCTCTTCTCCCTCCTCTCCTTCCTCTCCTTCCTCTCCTTCCTCTCCCTCTTCTCCCTCCTATCCCTCCTCTCCTTCCTCTCCTTCCTCTCCTTCCTCTCCTTCCTCCTCTTCCTCTAACATGGTGGACTTCAAACGCATTGCCCTGGCTGTCTCCATCTGTCCACAGCAGCACTTAATCTGATTATCCACGGGCCGGGCTTAAAGGCAGCGCCGTGCTAATTAATCTGAAGCAAATGAATGATTGAATTAACAGGAACATCTCAAGTCTAAAGCGGGGTCGAACCACTGAGCTTCAGACGGCTAAAGGGGTTCACAAAGAAAAGACAAGCAGCGTGAAGAGGAGGGATTACTACGGAGGAGAGCAGAGAGGAGGAGATTTAAACCACTGAATATGATTTATAATATGCCTATTCATAAGTGTGGGGTCTCCAGCACCAAACACTAAAGCAAGTTTATTATAACGTGTTTAAAGTGCATTTGGCAGGACTATTCACTTCTCTAAAACATAGTTAACATCAGTATATTTAAAATTTGACTAAATACTCTTTCTAAATAGTCTTTTCTAATTTAATAATTTCAGGAAAGTTATAGTTTTACTTCCTGGTTGGACGAGGGCATGAAATATGACATACGTAGAGATATGTTACCTAGCAACCATAATGTTAACAATGGTCTAAATATGTCCAAGGTACACAATAATTAAGATTTGACAAATAAAAATAAACATAAAAATAAACAAATATTTAAAAAAATTATTAGTGCCAGAAAAAATGCCTTCCTTGTGCGTAAACTGGCTCTGACCACAGCTAGCTCGCTGTGTCTCAAAGCTTATGCTAACTTAACAGAGTAAAATATAAAATATCATAAATCACATTAATTAATATAATTTTTTTTTATTCATTGTTTGTAAATGTAGAATACTTCAGTTTGTGTTGTTGTTTTAATATTTATGCCTCAAAATTAGCATTAGTATTAGCACTGAGACACAAACATCTCTCTTTCGAAACACAGAAGCGTCCTCCAGTGAAGTATTCATTTTATTCGTGTAGTTTTTAACATGTTGCCAGTGACATCCACCAGCAACTCCCAGTCCACTGCCTTGTCTTTAATTAGCCCATTTATTCATTTTAGCGTGACTCAGCAAAAACCCCATGGAGATAAATTGGACAGGAAGTGGTGACTAACACTGAGGTTGCCAGGTGCCAATTGTCTCTGCATTTTTGTTGGAATTGATGACAGATGATGATATCGGTAGAGGGATTCTGTTTTAGTACTGCTATTTCCTGTGTTTTATAACTTTTGTTTGCAACTTTTCTTCACAAATTGACACTTAACTGATGTAAAACTATGATAAATATTTGCCACAGATACTATCCCACCAAACCAAGTGACAGGGTTGACAGGTTTTCACAATGTTCTAATTATTACCCTGTTTGATGGAATAGTACCTGTGTTAAATATATATCACAACTTTACACCAGCCAAGTGTCAGTTGATGAAGACTTGTTAAATAAAATAGTTGAAAATTACAGGAAGTAGTACTGAGTTCAAAAACAGAATCCCTTTCATCTGTCATTAACACACAAAATCCATCCAAAATTAATCAATTTACAAGCAAGGAACATGTTTTTGTGACAATTTCAACATTCATTTATCAAAATAAAGGTGTTGTAATGTATTTTTAGTCATTAAATCATAACTGATGTGTAAATTAGATGGGTTTTGGCCCTTGTTCACAGTATGGTTGCTAGGTAACAGTCACACACCTCCATGTACTATAAGTCACATCTTCTGCCCATGTACAACCAGAGAGGAAAATTATAAACCTCACCAAAACTGTAGAACTAAAGTATACTGCTGTTAACTGCACTTACAAAAAATATGTGGTCTAACTTGACATAGGCCAGACATGGGCAAACTATGGCCCAGGGGCCACAAATGGCCCTTTGGCCTTGTTAATCCAGCCCGCTGAACTTGAACAAATTATATTGAAATAGATAAGGGTAAACATTGTTCAAAGTTTTTCTGCTGTGTTTATTTAACTGGAACTTAATAAATGTATTATGAATTTAATTAATGCATTTGGAAAACATTTTTTACAATGGGCCTTGCATATTCATACTTGTTATAGGCCAAATCTCTAATATAATATATACATATATATCCTGTCCCGGCCCCTCTGTCAAATTTTAGAACCCAATGTGGCCTGTGTGTCAAAAAGTTTGCCTACCCCTGTCATAGGCACTAACTTTCTAATAGTGAGAGAGTATCTGACATACCTGACTACTGTCCTGGGTGCTAAGGTACACTTTATGGTCCCTGTAGGAAAGCTTGTCCCTGGCATTTAACCCACCCTTCAATTCTGCTCAAGAAACCTGTTAGAGGCAGCGGGTGCCACAGCGCCCGGGGATACACCTCCAGATGTTGAGCTAGGCTTGGTCAGGGCTATCTTAACTGGAGGATTTGACCCTTGGTGCAGGTTTTGGGTTGATGGGATGAAACAGGATTGCACACAGTTGAATCTGGAACCTTCTTGTTGTGAGTTGAGTGTGCTAACCAGTCACGTAAGGTCCTGTTTCCTCTGCATTTGACCAATACTTCAATGCCCACTGGGTCAACCTGTGCAAATTGTAGTGGGAAAAAATCATTTTTATCTGGACTTAGAGCAATCAGAGTTATAGTTTTAAATTGGTATGTAAAGTACTTGATGACATTTTTGTAGTAACTGAAAGGATTATGCACATAGGGGGCATCTTTACTACTCTATTACACATGGGCAAGTCTATCTTCACTCAATCAATTTCATAAACGAATCCAACATTAACAGATACATCAAAATTTTACAGAAATTAATCATTACAGCCCATTACCAGCCCACCATTCCCTGTGAATATTTTTCTCGTGATTCCAACAAAGGCCCAGCTGCTCACATTCTGTCACATCGGAGCCGCCAATCTCAGCCTTCACAGCCACAACAGGAGAAACTGTCACACAAATCTGACATTCGGCTTTAACAACATCAAATCTACATCCGAGCTGTCACATCCAAGCGCCAGGTCCCCCCAGACCGGCTGCTCAAGGCATAGAGCCCCGTATAAGGCAACTTTCATTTCTCTTATTTCAAACAAAAATAAAAAAGCTTTACCAAGGTTCAAAACAGCCTTACCAATACATAACTCTATAACAGAGAGACAGAAAAAGAAAGAGGGAGAGAGAAAAGAAGTTTCTGGGTGATTATCACTGCAAATAAGTAAACAAGTTAAACAAATCCTTTCTCCCCCCACACAACCGGACAAAAATGACCATAGCTTACTCAGGGCCATTTCAGCTCTGTAAAATACACTTAACTCATTTATAAGTATTGCTATCTGCTATGGACATTCAACTTCTTTGAGGCTCTCTTGCAGCTCATTAGACACAACTGCACAACTTATGCCTGAATTCTGTATGTAAACTGGTACAAACTTTTAAGGTGCACTGTGTAACTTTTCTAGTAGAGTGACACATGAATTCCTACTCAGCAAGATTGCCTTTCTACAGATCTGACCCGTTGTCCTGGTTGCATCAGCTGCTTGACTCTTTGGAAATAAATACGTAATGTGGTACAGTGTAATATTCTAGACAAAGGAATAACATCTCAGGTGGCAGACCCTCAGGCAGAAAAGTTACATAGTGGCTCTTTAAAATTTGAACTTGAGTAGACTCACACATCTACTGTTGCACTCCGTAGACCCACTGGCCTCCGCTCTGCTGCATACCTCGGAGCTTAAAGTATTAGCAGAGTTTGTAGTACTTTGCAGCCCAAATGCTACCCTCTGTTTAGTTGTATTTATCGACTTTGGTGCTAAAAGGAAATTGGAGGATTTGAAGGGGCTCTCACACTGATACCACTTGCTATAATGTAAGCTTAACGCTGTTTCTCATTATGTGGGTGGTGGGACAATAGTCAATACAGTGGATAGCACTGGCATTTGAAAAATGTGAGAGAGGAGAGATGGCAGTTAATAAATAAGTCCACTTATAATAATCCTATATGTTGCATGTTAGAACAATGACTTGAAAGTAGAACCTTGTATACTTGTATACTATCTCTTATTGATAGGTTATTGGTTTTGATAGCAATACGTTTGATACTCAAAAAATCCAAAAACTGACATAATGGGATATTATGTGGCTTCTGGTAGAAGGTCCTCCACCTCCTTGTCTACGTGAAGATGGCATGGCTTTGTCTAGAATGTTCAACAATACGGCATTAAATTCCTTTCTGCAAGGAGACAAGCAGGTGACTTGGCCACAAGTACAGCATAAAACCAGTAACTGAATAGATGCAAGATAGGTAATGTTTAATGCCATATTGTGGAATATCCCAGGTGAAGTAATGGCACCTCCATGGAGATAACCAGTTAGCAGATTCTCTACAGTAAAAGTTACATAGTGCCTGCCTGGCTTTCAGAATACAGTGATCCCTCGCTATATCACAGTTCACCTTTCATGGTCTCCCTGTTTCGTGATTTTTTAAGAGCAATTCTGCATGCTTTTTTACAGTGTATGAACGTGCATTGTGTTCTGCGTCCTGTGTCCTGATTGGCTAAGGGACTGTAGACCACTGTCAACCAGTCTCCCCCATGCCGTGTCTCCTGTAAAGTACAGAATGCGTTCATCGGTAAATCTTAGCCTATCGGGAACTGAAAAAAATCACTGGAGGTTGAAAAGCATCGCAGATTTCTGCAGAATCAAATCAAATTTAACTTGAAGTGCTTCATCAATGAGCAAAGCACTAAACTTAATCTGAGGTGAACGAAATGTGATTTTATTTGTAAATGCTCTGTGACCAATGAGGTCCTTCATTTCACATGCATTACTGAAAAAACAAATCTGATTGCACGATCACATTTGGCCGTGATTGAGACGCGCAGTGCACCTTTTAGCATGTGTGTGTAATTACACAGACATTTTCTCAAGAACTGCTACTATGGTTCAAGTGAACTATATGCCATGTATGGTATGTATGGTTATTATGTATGGTAATACCATACCTGCTCTATTGTCGCAATGGATAACTTACTATGAGGTTGTAAGTACAATATTTCACTTCTCTACTCAACTTTGTTTTCTATGAGCCTGAGCTTTGGAATTTCACCTTTTGACAAATATAAATATAGATAAAAGATACTCAACACATCTACATATTTATTCTTGCAAAAACTGCAATTACATTATGCGCACAATGTCAGCATAAACAAAACTAAATACATTTGTATAACTGCATTTTTTTCAATGAATGTATTATTCAAATGATAATGGAAAAGTATTCTAACTGCTATATGCTCCTAATGTGTGCAGACATTATGTAATTAGGAGTCTTTATATTGACTCTACAATAAAGTCAAACACACAACATCTCCACTAACAAATCCCTTCTGATAATATATACTAATATTGTATCTGCAGTGTCATTGCCACCTTTATGCTTAGTGTTAGCTCTAGCATCACTTGAAGAAACTGTCATATTTGATTTCGTTACGAGGCTATTTTTAAAAATCACAACTTTTTTTCTCTCTCACTCATCCAGGCACAATCCAGCCTTTTCTTGGCAGCTACAATCATCTTTCTAAAGTAGTCGTCTTGTGTGTATAAATATTTGACTTGCAAATGACGCACCTCCATAACCTAGCTAGCTACCTGTCAGGCTCGCTCCAATGTTGCACCCGCATCCTAATCAAAGTGACACTGATACACCGCTACAGATATTCACATTTAGGTCATGTTTACTCGCTAAACGCAATATGCTAGCATTTTCGGAGAGCTAATTTAGTCCTCACTCTAAACAGCATACACCAACACGTGCCAAATTGACTACTTCTACTAATCCCAAGTGTCTGTTTTCATGTCTCACCACTGCAAAAAAAAAAAATTAAATAAAATAACACAGGAATAATGTAGCATGTATAATGCAGCAATATGAAAAATGAAATGGGCTAGTATCAGAAGATGTAGGTTCGCTCGGAGGAAGATGGTGTGTTAAATGAAAACCAGACTCAGATGTGCAAGTTGAGCTCAGCTGTGATTATTTACAGAAGTGCCATCGACAAAGACATTATGTACAATAATTTACAAGGTGTGTGATGTAAAACAAAAATAATGTCCTGCAACATGGATGACGGAGGAGCACTTTGAGCCCACCAGTCCTTTTGGAAGACGGATAGGAGTCTTCTTCTTGGACTGTAACGCCTCAGCACACTTAACGGTCGTCGTCTTCTCTTTCTTGGGACGGATTTGATCCCCCTTGGCTCCTGTCTGCCCCACAACAGGAACCGGACTTAGTTTAAATGGCTGGTGGAGGGGTTTTGTTTTCTGGCAAACTGTTTCCTCTTATGAGCAACGAGAGCGGAATTTGGCTCATTTTCACATTGAGGCCGGATATGTCCATCTTCGCCACACCGGAAGCAGTAACGAGGCTTTGGCTGGGGGAAGGCAGGTCGACGTGATGGCTGGACAGTGACTTTCCCTTTGACTTGCTTACTGCATGGCGAAGGCTTGAAGGCAGCATTTGGCTGGCTAGATGTTAACTTTGCAAGCTGGCGCTGGACATCAGCTAGTTGAGCGGCCAGTTGCTGAGTAAAGTTGGTCAATGCAGCAACAGTGTCTCCACCTTCAGCGTCAGGACGAGTCAGCTGTGCGTGGGCGGTGGCTTTCTGGCGTGCAGGCCCAAGATGTTGCTTCATCCGCACAGTTTTAGCAGCTTCCCGATCCTCCTCTGTGCGTAACAGGAGTAGCAACTGTGCGAAAGGAGGTGGTTGAGTCTTCTTCTGCTTAAGCTGGAGCTCAGCTATCAGGGCGTTATCCCAGCATCCTCGACAGAACTGGTTTAACAAATGTCGGTTTATATCAGACTCGATGACTCCTCCCCTCTTCAGAGCAGAGTTCAGGGCAACCTGGAGCCGTTGGAGATAAGCGGAAGCCTTCTCACCAGCATCCTGAACCGTGTCCATGAACTTCGCAAACAGTTCGTCTCCGTCCTGAACAGTTCCGTATGCAGAATCAAGAGTATCCAAATACTCTGCAGGCATTGTATCAAACCTCAGGTGCTTCACCACATCTGCTGCGGGAGGAAGAAGACTCTCCACTATCCTCCTGGAGCGCTGGAGATCTGACACAGATGGATCGCTCATCATCAGGTCCACGCCTGTCCTCCAGGTCTCATAATCAGACTCATGGTTAGGTCTGGGCAGTCGTCCTGAGAATGCTCTGAGCCGCTGATATACTACTCCCTCCTCGTTCTTCATAATGTGTTCCACCACATATCGCTGGATCCCCGGCGGATTTATATCGCTACTGGAAAGTTTGAGCTTAGGCCCAGATGCAGATGGCTCCGTCTCTGGTGGCAGTGCATTGGGCTCTGCATTGGCCGGTTCTTCTTCACCAGGAGCAGTCGGATGAAGATCTGCGATGAACAGTCCAATCTGAGTCATCATTGATTTAAGAACTTCGGTATAATCGACACCGGAGAGTTTAGCAGTGTTTCGCAAATCAGAGAGGTACGATTTTGTAGTAGCTTTAGCAACATGATCAGTATAAACCGTAGAGAGTTCAGAAATATGACAAGTATCGGTCTTCTTAGCAGTAACAAAAGTGTAGGGTAATATTGGACGCAAAGCTTCCAAAGCAGCACCGCTTGTGAATTCAACTACAAGAGCGCAATCAAATTCAGACTGAGGTTCCGAAATAACTACATGCTTATTAATTGAACCATATTGTTTCAAGAAGTCAATAATTTCATCCTCTACTGTCTCTGTTATGCCCTCAACCAACACAGCATTTGGAATTTTGATGCCCTTTTCCAAAAATACATCCATTTTTTTCTTTGTGGGTTTCAAAGGATGAAAATAACTAAATATTGGAAAAAAATCACAAATAACAACAGGCACAATGTACATTAAACACAACCCAATTCCTCCTGGCTAGCTCGCCACTTTTATGTAGCATGTATAATGCAGCAATATGAAAAATGAAATGGGCTAGTATCAGAAGATGTAGGTTCGCTCGGAGGAAGATGGTGTGTTAAATGAAAACCAGACTCAGATGTGCAAGTTGAGCTCAGCTGTGATTATTTACAGAAGTGCCATCGACAAAGACATTATGTACAATAATTTACAAGGTGTGTGATGTAAAACAAAAATAAAATGGGTCCAATGTATTTATAGAGTTGTTTAGGTCAGGGGCGCAAGCAGTATTGTTCATAAATCCACGTTGCTGTGAAAGAAGAGTTCATAGATCCACTTAGGCGCCCAAAGAGTTCAGATCGTCAAGTTTGGTGAACCTGGGTTTCAGTCTGTGCAAAACTCGCAAAGTTCAAACAATCCACCAGCGGAGGTTGTTAGTGTGCGTGTGTGCAAGTGGGTGTGTGTGGGGAGTGGCTGCAGCGCCTCCTACCGCACCGGCGGACGGGCGCACTCAATATGTCCAGGCTCGGGGCCTTCTAGCTCGCCATCCAATACTGGAACCTGGCCTGTACAAAGCAGGACCAGCAATAAGTAATATCATTGACCATGTATTACAGTTAAGTTACAAAAGGTAATGCAATAAAACAATTTATCACAATACTTAGTCATAATGATCATAATCATCATAATCAAAATCCATGTACATGTATAAATATTTCTTCCATCACAGAGTACTCTTTGTCATATCATTAGCACAATAACTCAAAGTGCATTAAGTTTTCAATGGTAAACATCACTCAATTTCAGTGCTAACATTACGTGGACAATATCAATAAATCCTATGCAAATATATTAATGCATTTC
The DNA here is from genome assembly GCF_009829125.3 of Periophthalmus magnuspinnatus. NCBI lineage: Eukaryota > Metazoa > Chordata > Actinopteri > Gobiiformes > Gobiidae > Periophthalmus > Periophthalmus magnuspinnatus. The sequence goes on from NC_047132.1 coordinate 19,948,343, forward strand.
AACCAGTACAGAATATAGCACTTTAAGAAATGATCGTCTAATACTTCGTAGGAACGAGTGCAGCTAGCGCCAGCACCAGCTGACAGGTCCGTAACTTAATTCAAAGGAGCGCTAGCGTTAGCATCGTAGCTCCAAACAAACAATAAGTCAGCACTCACCAGTTCCGCTTAATAGTCATTCTCAGCACATCGTCATACAGCAGGAGGCATCTAGAAAGGTTGATGGCGTAACAGGCACTTAGAGATCGGTTTAAACCAAGATGAGTGAATTTTACAGGACTAAATGCCTACCTGCAGCAGCTCAGACACTCCCGAGACCCACAACACTCGCGAGCCGTGGTGTGGCGCCCCATTTAAAGAGACAGTGCACCAAGGCCAAGGGGAGCGGAAAAACACCCGGGTTACAATAAGAACTGGGTCATGACCGATAAGCAGCTAATTTGCAGCTAATCTGGCAACTGAAGCGCATGTTTGACATTTATCGAAACGGGGTCAGATGGAAGACAAAGGAGGTGTGATTAAAATGTGTCGAATTGTGAATGGAGTTTTGCTTGTGAAAAAAAGTAGCTGGTTAATCCTGATGCAAATTTGTAGCACTGGGAGCTTATATTATCTTGTGTAATGGGACGTCTAAAATCATTAGCCTGTGCCACCCGTTTTATTAAGCTTGATAAAGAATTCGGAGTTGGTAATTGTTTTCCACTTCATGCACTAACAGCGATTAAAATAATAAATGCCATCCCTGGGTGTAAGCGCTGTTTCGCAATATCAATCCGTTCGCTCTAACTGCAGTCATTACCAACCCCATCCATCAAACTGTCAACAATGCGTTTCTCGACTTCTGCCAATCCCCTCTTCCGCATTTGTTTACGCCGCCGATTAATATTTTGTTGTGTTTTTTTTTTGGTTTTTTTTGAATATTTGTTTGCTATCATCACCAGCCATCTATCAGTCAATCGCTGCCAGCTTGGAGATAACTATAGTGTTTTGCCAAAATGGATGCCACACTTTCACCCCTATCCTCTGGTACCTGTCACAAACACAATTATGTATTTCTCGAGAAGGGTGGCAGGAATTATTACAGATGGGTAAACAGAAGGAACATTGCAATTTAATACCAGCAATATCCAAGACACAGAGATATAAAAAGGATAAGAGTAAAACAGTACCTTGGATGTTGAATGGGTTGTCGATGACGAAGTTCCCGTTCCACACCACGGAGAGGTCAACTGGGAGGTCGCTGATGTCACTTCCTTCGTAGTCGTACTGGAAAAGAGAGAAAAGGATGTTCTCGTGTTCAATAGACAGATGTAGGTGATGGTGAAAGTATTGTATCGAAGGAAAAACAAAACAAAACTGGCGTCCACAACAAGAAAAAGTCACAAAAAGAAAGCTGGATAATGAGCACTCTTTTTACACTCTTATTTCAGGTTAACCCATAACTTTTGTTCATTTCCAGATAGTCTGAAACCTGCAGATTTGCCCAAATATCCTAAACTACATCTACCAGATGGATACAGAATCATGCACGCACCTTCTTCTGTTAACAGGCTAACCACTCTGCCAGCAGGCCTTAGGAGATGACAGAAAGTATTGACAGAATATATTGGACTGGCAAAGTGCTTTGAAAGAAAAGAAAAACAACAATAAACAAACCACAACAGCTAATAATTAAAGAGAGACTGAAGAGAGAAAGACAAAATCATGGGTTTCAGAGTGATGGGAAATTAAGATTGTTTCTATAGCAATTAACAATTCAAAAACAAAGGCAAATTGCAGCTATATCAAGAAAATGTCATGTGACTTAAACTGATGAGTAAAGAAGCACAACAGGCTGACCAATACAGTCACTTTTTTTTTCATTATTGGGACTGTCTAATAACATTTTCCAAAAATAACCAATCTGATCCCAAAAGTCCTCAAAATGGTGTCAATAGCAAGAAAATGTCATGTTACTAAAGCCCATGAAGAAAGAGCCAGTATGGAGCTCAACAGACAGACAGCCCCCGGTCCCAGAACTAAATTTCCCATTCATTTTTCTCATAGACTATCTGAAAACAATCTATAACCAAAGTTTGAAAGTTTGCTCGGGGATAATCAACTATGTGGTAACTAATGACCATAAGAGCCATTTTAATAAGACCATTTTATTTCAAATCTGTTTCTGAAACTTTATAAACCGCTTAGCTATTAAAACATTTTGCTGAGTCTTAAAACTTAAAAGTTATTTTTAGATTTAAAACAATTGTGTTATGAATAGTAGTTATCACAATGCCTTTGAACTCGTAATATTTGAAATGTTCCCATCTATGGGAAAAACTAATGGAAAATTCACTTCCGAAACCGCAGCAGACTTCTACCTGGGCGGGACAGTTGAGCTCCATACACCGCTAACACAATGTAACTGTAAATGTAATGTGTAAATGTAAATGTAACTGTTTCCTGGCCAATACCAACAAAGTTTTTGTCAATGTGGGGATTATGAAAAACTCCAGATATTGTCCTAACCAATCTAAGAACAAACATGTACCGCATATTAATTAATTATTAATTAATTACATATTATTGATATTAATGTTTGGTCCTGGAATCATAGCGAGGGCCTTCTTGTTGAATGGTGACAAGGTAACGACCATTTCTTCAGCAACACCTGTCCAACTAGAGGTGACGCTAAAACCAGCAAAAACGAGCCTGATACAAAAATAATACAGTTAATTTGTGGAGCCAGTGTCTTGATGAGTGAACTGCCAATCATTCTGTCAGTCATCTTGATGTGTTATACCTCTGTATGGTGTGTGGCAGTGGTTTCACAGTCTGCAATAATCTACAGATGGGATGTCAACGTGGAGTGGGAGATGTTTGAACCCTCGTCCAGGAGTCTTTGTCAATCTTGGAGGAGACACTGTCAGGCATGAGGAATTTGATTTTTTACTGCATGGTGTTTTTGAATGCCAGAATTGAGCGAGGGTAGCGGGAAACAACTACAAACTTAATTTTCAGATCTAAATGCCAAGGAACAAATACTATTCCAACAATGGCTTGTATTTTGAAGGTGCACTGCATAACTTTTGGCGCGAGAAGATCTGCTACCTGCCATCTATGGAAATATCATTGATCTATGAGATGAGGCATCTCAAGGGGCTTTCCATAAATAAATTCAAATCTACCCAGAATGTTTCACACTGGCATTACTGGTCAGATTCATAGAGAGGCAAGAGTGTTCACCAGTGGCAAGACCAGACCTTTGTCCTGACAATATTAAGAAAAAGTAAAAATTTAACAAAATTGTTATTTAAAAATGTCACAAAAAATGTATTTACACCTAATATCTATCTTGGAATTATTCAGTTTTATTCAGGAGCGGATGGATAAGTTGATGAAACATTCTTGGCAAAGTATTGAGATCTCCATGGAGACAAGGGGGTGGCAGACCAGAAAAGTTACAAAGTGCAGCTTTACGTGAACTGAATTTTAACTGAAGTTAGCCTATAAAAAGAACTATGTCCCTACTCACTGAAAGGGACATTTTGCAACAACAGCAAATACAAAGTGCAAATACAGATAAAATATTGGAGAGCACTGTGCTGTATTTTATGAAGTATACCAAATACTAAAGGCAATTCTATGTTACAGCTATGCAAATTTGACTGTGGCAGGAAGCCAAGAACTCTTCAGTGTAGGGAAGTACATTAAGTGTAGGGAAGTACATTAAGTACTGTCACTGCTGGTTTTCCAATCTGTCCTATATTACACAAAATGTACTCTTGTAAGCTTTTAGCCATATAATGTTGTTACCTTCTCAAAAACATACCTGTAAGTGTGTTTTGTTTCATTCGCACGTGTTTGAGTAATCCTTTATCATGAGTCTGTCTACATCTCCAAAGCTCAAAATGTTCTGTTCCACCCTGTGATGTCATGTAATGGTAAGTTAACGCCGATCTTTTACCTTTAGTTCAGTAGAGATTGGCAATACCAAGACTGAAAATCAGGCCTGAAATTATCCAGATAATCTAGTGAAGGTGTATGGAGTTTAAAAACACAGTGGAGCACTTCCTGTATTACCACATGACATCACAAGATGGAACAGTGTGTTTTCCATTTGAGAGAAGAACTAAATATGCAGGGTTCTAGTGCTAAATGAACCATGAAAATAGTGAATTATAGGCCCTTTAAATTGGTTTACTGAATGTATCCAGACTCCAATTGGATGTTTTCAAATTCTGGAACATACAATAGGACAAAGGTAAGAAAATTTCACAAAAGTTTAACCTTAGAATATACATTTTGACGGGCCCTTGAACTCCCTATAACACAACAAAACTCTGCGTCAGCAACAGCAATTTTACATAGCTCCCATCTCCATTAAATACACAGGGCCCATAGAATGCTGCAATATCACCAGAAATCCATCAATACGCCACCATTTTGACACGGCAGGACAATATATTTACGGACAATAAAGCGGTATTCAAAATCATATTCGCCCCAAAATCACTGCATTTCATAGCCCTTACCGGAGCAGCAGATGGGATTCACTTGAGTGGGTATAGGACTATAGGCATAATAGAAGGTGGGGAAAGCGCTGGGCAGTGAAGGGGGAGAGGCGTCGGACACTGGCACATGCGAGAGGAGCGATTCATTTAGCCGTAAGCTAAGTGACGGCATGAGGCTAAGGAAAAGATAAGATCCGGAGCGGCGCAAAGTGAAAATGGCATTTCCAATTTGCTCCCTGACACTGTGCATTTGGAGGATGGGGCAGGACTATCCCGTATGGGCAATGGGCTTTCACAAAAACCTACTCAAACAGACAAGCACAGGGTTTTTCTGCAGGTTTGACGCAGTCCGCAGAATCAAAAATTAAATAGTGGTAAACAGGAACAAAATCAATAGTGTTGATGTGGCTGTGAAGATGCTCTTAGTTGCAAGCATTATGAAAGATGGAGTAGGTGGTTGTATCAGACTGGATTTATGAAATTTACATGTGTGACGCGTTTTATCACGTTAAATAAAAGAATAAAATGCACAGAGTTTACCGCACATGTCAATCCAGTTTACTTCGAAAACTATGGAGATGTTCATGTTTAGTAAGCAGAGAACTGTTTGAACCAGGAATGTACAAGAACTGAACCAGGACTAAACAAGGACTAAATAGGAATCTGATTACCAAATCTGAATCAGGACTGAGGCAAGACTAAGCCAGGACTCTGCTTTCAGTTAGGCTCATAGTGAGCAGAAAGAAACAGACTACACAGGACAACCACAGGATTAGAGACATTACAATCCTATATTTCAATGTAAAAATAATAAAATAGGTTAATACTGATTATTAACAAGTTGCTTTTTCTTTAAAAAAACAACAAAACAAAACAAAAACAACTTGTTATATTGTTATTTGACATTTGTACATTTGTGTGCAAAATGCAATAAAAAATTGTAATCGCTGCCCAGCTCTAGTTTTTTTGTTATTTGATGGTTTTGAAGTTAGACTTACGGAAGCAAGTTGAATGTAGTGTGACTTAGAAATTTCAAGATGTGCTGAGGCATGTCAAAAATTCTGTATACTTTAGGAAGAAACAAACCAAGTTGTCAGTGTGCCATCCTACGTTTGAAACAAATGACTGTTTTCTATTGATTGCATAATACTGTATTAAGTAGTCAGTCTAGACAAAGAGAGATCAATATAACCACCAACCAGTGTTGCAGGTTTAATCTTGCATTACACAGAACAGTATGGGACCATATAGACAAAACTCAACTTCTTGGCAAGAAATATGATCGGCCACAAGGGAGAGCTATGACTGTTAAGAGGTATCAACAACCTCTACTATAACCTGAGAAGAATTAAAGACACTGTCTATGCTAGTAGACTCAATCATAGAAAGTCATTAACAATCCTAAATGTAATTAATTTAAATTCACCATTCCAACAAAAAATATGTGCACATTTCAACTTGGTTTAATTATGATTGAAGCGACTGTATGTAATTTTCTGGAGTTAGTTATAATTAGTAATATGTACATATTAGACGTTTATATTTAGTATGAACCAGGAATCAAAGCCCAAAAGGCAGTATGGTTTCTGAAAGACCTAATTGTTTTAGAATCCATTATCTCCTAACAGAATAGGAGACTTGTAGCTTCTCTGTGGAGTCAGTAAAGTCTTTGATTAAACATGGGAATTGCAGGAGGTCAGTTGGTTAATACCGGGCACAGCTCCAGGAGAGAGTGGGACCTAACCACAACACTCTCCATCTCCACAATGCCATGATTTACTGGTGCCACTTCTTCCCACCACTCTAGCCTGACCCCTCACATGAGCTGTACGCAGTTAGGCCTATTAGCATCTCCCCCGCAGCCCACCGCCTCGGGCCCCAAGTGCCAGGGCACACCACAACACAGTCTCTGCGGTATGCCCCCCCATTAAAGTTTAAGGGTTTGGAGTGTTCGGGTGTCCGGTGAACACTGGGTGAGTTTGTTTTCTGTCACTGGCTGTGCCCACTGCTGAAGCCACTTCATGCTTTATTCATCGTATTGTGTCACACGGTATAGGCTCGCAGACAGGGGGCGCCGAAGGACAGCATGTCACGACTACTTAGGACAGTACCCACTCCGAACAGATGTGAGGGATATGATCGGCCATAAGGGAATGCTGTGAGTTGCTAGAGCTATCCACATCCTCTATTATGTATTGAGAAGAATTAAATATGCTGTGTCTATGCTCGTGACTCTATAATAGAAAGTTATTAGTCAAATTAAAAGTTAAAGTGGGACTAAACACCTCCTCCAAACTCCTTCCACAACCACATTTCAGAGAGTGAGGGGGAGATGTGGGGTTTGTAGTTATAAGCAACACTGTGATTGGTCTCGCAGGCATCCACATTTCAAACTCCGCAGCCAGATGTTTGCAATCAGAACCAGCTGGCTGTACTCAGGGAAGTCATGTGTGATGTCGTGTAGTACTTGAAATCATAGTGGCCACTGGGAGCTGCATATACAAGTTGTTTAGTTCCAATTGAAGCAAAATTCACCGTGTAAACAATGTATGTGCACAGTTAAACCTTTGTAATTATATTTAATAGTCACTGTCTCATTACGGTACTACAACATTCACATATTAGACAATTGTGTTCTGTATTAATCAGGTGGTAGAGCCCAAAAGGCGGTCTAGTTTCTGAAAGACCTAATTGTTCTGGAATCCATTATCTCCAAACAGATTAGCACACTTGTAGCTTCTCTGTGGAGTCAGTAGAGTCTTTGATTAAACATGGGGATCAAGGGAGGTCAGTTGGTTGGATGCTTTGTTCATAGCGTCACACGGCACGGGCTCGCAGACAGGGGGCGCAGGAGGACAGCAGCCACAATGCGTCACAGCCACTCGCCCTGGGACAGTCCCGGCTCAGAGCGGATTTAAGAGGATTTGGGGATGTGAGAAAGAAAAAAGGGAGGACACTGGAGGAGTAAAGCGGAATTATGGGAGAATGTGAGGTAACGTGAGGATGGGGCACTTAGTAATACATTGTTTTGAAGTGTGGGGTTGTCTAATGGAGGCAATTTCGACTTTGTTTTGATCGCATTTGTGGTAAATCTGAACCATTGTGGGACCACTCCTGGAAGTGCTTTACAGTTATGCATATTTTACAATGTCAAGAACAAAAGCGAGAAATTTGAATTATATCAAGCAGAGAGTCAAAATATCTAAACTTTTTAACGTTGTTTCATTGTGTATGTTGTTTTTCTCTTTGCACTTTTTCACTTATCATGATGAATGTTTCCAATTAGTAAAGCCAGATGTTTCTTTGTTTTCTTCAAGATTAAAATTCCATTGTCCTGTGATCATTCAAAAAAATCTATTCTTTCTTGAAAATCTTTATCGAAAGGTGCATTTTGATACTTTTTCTGGTTTTGGGTGCACCACCTGCTTGTTTCCATGGAGATGTTATTGCTTTGCCTAGAATGATCCATGGCACGGCAGTAAAGGCTCTATATTACACTATTTTCTGATCTATGTTATAATGTTGTTTCCTCATCATAAATACTGTATACCTGGAGATGTGTTGTTTTTTTTGTTTGTTTTTTTTTTTTCCATTCACACGTTTAAACTACAAACCCTGCATATTTAGGCTAAGTTCTTCTCTCAAAAAGTGACGTGACATCACCTTGAGATGTAGACAGACTTGTAATAAAGGATTACTCAAACAAGTGTGTATAAAACAAAACACAACTCCAGGTCTGTTTTTGAGGAAGTCACTGCATGTCAATATGGCTTAAAGCTCACTAGAGACATTTTTTCGTTTAAACACATTTATCTCCTAGGGGATAAATGTGACCTATATGCCACGGGGCCAAGTTACATGTCAGATCTGTGGAGACAATCCCACTAACAGTAAGAATGCATTTTTTTCAAGGTATTTTTGAGTCACAAAACACCTATAGTGCAATAAAAGCTAGTTAATGCCATAGTGGAACATTCCAGTCAAAGCAGTAAACATTTCTATCGAGTCAAGCAGGCGTCAAGTTTCAATGTAACTTCAATTTTTGACTTTAACTTTTTCAAAAATATCAAAACAAATTCTTGGAAACTATACTTAGCATAACATAACAGCATAATTGTTTACTATGATCAAATATGGCCGACACCGCACAACACCAAAACACTATGCCATTTACATCTTACTCCTAATAGTATGTCATTATACAGTCTCCTTTCCTATGTAACATACAGAAACACTGTGTCTCATCTGACCTTTGACCTCTCAGTCTGGTCTGCTGCTGTCCACGCCACTCTCCCCACTGCTCCCCCTAGAGGCCAGCCCACACCTCACCCCCCCTGGAGAGACCGCATATGAGTAATCAGACTCATTACTGCAGCCTCTGGTCAGATCCTCTGTGTCCTGCATGTAATTAATCTACCTGAGCAGGGACTGCTGCAGAGGGTGTCCCTAGGGTCTGCGGACCAGGGACAGACCAGGGACAGAGGAGAGACAAAGGCGAGAGAGAGGAGAGGAGGGGGGAGAGGGCAACGCAATGGGTAATGTAGAATCTGCAGTTTGTATGGAATAAATCAAGTATAATTAAACATGTGAAATAACTACAGAGAGATATTTATGAGGCAATCTGATGATAACTTTGCAGTGCATCTCAGCAGTTTGGGCTTTGGTTGGGTTATCTGTGACCTGTCTACAATTGTGCTATTGCTATGTTAGACTTATGCTTTCGAATATATCTTCTGAGTAGAAATTGTGAAATACTAATTTAAAGGTGCATTATAACTTTTCTGGTGAATGAACCACCATTGTCTCCATGGAGATGTTCTTGCTTTGCTTGGGATTTTCCACAGTATGGTATTAAACCCAACTGTCTTGCATTTATTGAATCATGGGTGTTTTATCAGGCCAAATTACCTTGAATAAACAGGAATGAGGAATGTCGCCTCTCCACAGATCTAAACTGTATCTTGGCCTGGTGGTGGTACCTGCTTGTCTCCATGGAGATGAGTATGGAACACTGACACAGAAACAAGGGCTATGTCCGAATGTCCACACTATTTCGGAGTTAGAGCACTAATTAGGGGTCACGCCATTTTTAGTGGTGTCCCAATGTCCAGTTGATGAAAAAGTAGTGCACTCAAAATTTCCTACAATGCACCTTGAAAAGTAGCGGGCATCAGTGGTCCCTAGAGCGGTCTTTAATTGGACACAATGCGACTGAATGAAAGCAGATAGAAGTGCTGTTTTATCAAACTGTTGGTCCTGATTATGAATAAAACACTATTAAATACACTATTAAGTATGGTGTAAAGTTGCTAACGGTGGCAGCTTACCTTGGCTCCACATTTCAGATAAAAAAGTGAATAATCCAATCAGTTTACATGACCCTCAAAAAATTGTATTATTGTTATTAGTCCATAAATATTTGTGTGCCAGTCGGATCAATATTTATTACAGAAATCAAATTAAATTTTTGTTTAGCCTAGATGCCAGAATCACATGACCCGAATGTAGCTGTGTGTCCAAAGTGCTCTATGAATAAGTGTATTATATAGTCTGCTACACGCTGCGCAGCAAATGAGGGGTTAGAGACTGGGGTGAACATTTAGAAATAACAGACGCTACACTAGAAAAGTTACATAGTGCACCTTTAACTTAAATGGTTTTATTTATTTATTTAGAATATTAAAAGTGAATATAGCTACAGGCCATTGTGTTTTCAGGCCTTAAATAGCAGAGATACGTCCCTCTCCAAGTGCAAAGGAAGGCGTTTCCTTCTACTTTTCAAGAACACTTCTTGACAGCCCATCCAAAAGTAAATCCTCATAGCATTTAGGTAGAACTTTTGGAGAAAGCCAGAGGACGACATGAGTGGAGTTTGGATTAGAGGACAAAAAGACAGCAAAACATAGAACACAGAGGAGGCTTAAAATGGGACAAAAAGTGGAGGACAGCCGAACGAGAGAGAAGAGGAGATAAGGGAGGAGGGGCTAGCAAAGAGGACGAGTGTGTGGAGGGGAGAAAGAGAGAGAGTGAAAAAGTACAAGGTGAGCACAAAGCCGTCCCTGGCCTCATTACAGTAACACCGGCACGGCGTTCCATCCGTTATCTCCGCACTCTCCCGCTACACCCGGGTGTCTCCGCGGACCTGGGGGCGAGAGACATGCACATGCACCGGGAGGGAGGGAGAGAGAGAGAGAGGAAAGTGCCAACAGTGCGGACAGAGAAAGCAGCTGCTGAGGGGGGGAGGGGGATTGGGGTTGGGGTGGGGGGGTACATGTATGTGCAGGTCACCTCAGTGTAATTAGTCATGTTGAAGGATACATACACCCGGGTGGAGGTAAAAATACTGCAGACTTGGGCACATGTAGTATATATAGTGCCGGTGTGTGTCGACACGGTTCACTTTGAGGAGGATGTGGAAACTAGGTGCCTTCACTTTGTCCATGCTTTTTCCATGTTGACGGTCGCCTTTGACTAGATGTGAACAGTATGGCAGTTTGAGTTGGCGCAGTTAACAAATCGCAATTGCAAATACTTTTCGGAAAAATCCCATTTACATTTTTGCCAGAATTGTGCAGCCCTATCTATGACTATCCCCTTGTCTCAGGAGGATTAAGGTTTTATTCCCACACTGGTTTTCTGAATGCCATTTCTTCCATATCTGTAATGTTTCGCTGGGGAGTTATTATTAGATGCAAAAAAAAAATATATTTGCATGTCTTGGCAGTACTTGAGAGTTTGAAAAAAGTCCTATCTGTTGGCACATTGAACATTAAGAGGTAATTTGCCCAAGCCCGTTATTTCTAAAAATATATGTTACCGCAAGGGGGCTACTGCAAAGGGGCTTAAAAAATACATCAGTGATGAGATATCGAACTATATTAGATTGGGACCCAATTTTTATCACCTTGTACATTGCTTGCTGTATGCCTTTCATGTCACCCTCAAAAAACAAATCCCTACCTAACAAAGCGTTCGGGGAATAAAAATGTATGTATGAGCTCAGCTGTGGTCAATTAAATAGAACTAGCATCCAACTTACATTCTAACAGTTTTAAAATGAAAATCCTATGTCTCGGCCTGTGTATTTGCTGGGCTCTCCAAGGAGAAGTGGGTAATATTGATTACCTGGTTACCGTGACAACTGTCAGTTAGTGTGATATATGGACGGACAGTGACTGATGGGTAAGAGAACCAACTGCCAACATCTTCAAGCCAGAGCCCACACTGAACTTCCAACAGTCCAGCGAAGGCTCTTAGCACAGGTGGAAAGTAGTGTAAAGCAAGTAGATAGGGTAATTATACTTTTTGGAGTAGATGTTTGAACTGGTATATGCATTGTAATTGAGGATAATTCTACCTGTATATCCCTATACTGTAACAGTACAGGTTCCAATCATCTCAATTCACAGTGTTCCCACCACTGTTTCTGCTCCTCTCTAAATCTACAAACACACAGAACAACACCTAAACACTAGCTCTGATTAGCCAAAGCTTTGAGAATAATTGGAATGTGGTTTAAAACAACTTCATTTGGTGTTAAATACGTCAAGGTTGTATAAAATAGTTATCTAAAGTATTAAAATGTACTTAGTAACTAGTACTTTGAGTAGTAAGTTGAATGTGTACTCTTTATTTATTTTAGTAACATTTTAGGTGACAGTAGCTCAGTGTTCCTGCTTTTGACATCAATGGAAAATATTGGTTGAGCGGTCGGATTCACTGACCCATAGGTCGGTGGTGCGATTTTAGCCCCCACATATGAACGCTGTCGTTGTGGCGTTGGGCAAGACACTTAATTCACCTTGCCCCCAGTGTCTGTGTACACTGTATGAATGTGTGTGAACGGGTGAGTGGTTCCTTGATATAAAGCACTTTGAGTGCCTTGAAGGTGGAAAAGTGCTATATAAAAATGTGACCATTTACCGTGACCATATTGGTAGCATGCTTGTATTTATAATTGGGTACATTTTAGCCACGTAACTACAAATTTCCAGTACTCTTTCCATCACTACTAGCTGAACCAGGCACTTTTAACTCATGTGTTGTTATTTTGGTAAATTACTTATTGTACTGTTTGTTAATGATTCATTACTAAAACGCTACCCTGTTTCTTTTTGGTTTTTAGTTCACTACAGCATATTTTGTAACGTCCAAGCCCAAAATTATTGTAGTAAAAAAGAACTTGGGACTATGGCCAAAAACGCTTATACATGCATATTCTGAATCCTGCTTACAATTGCAATTCCACATATGTATGACCATTTTCTGCTTAAACAAAGAAACTGGACCACATTCTAATTCCATGCAAACACCACAATTTTAAGTGTACCCCTGCATATTTTTATCAATGCATTAGCAAAAAGCTAGTCTCGCCCAATTTGCGCTTGTGGAACGGTAGTGTAGTATATGAGAAAAAAACCTTGCGTGTAATAAATCATGTAAAGCAGGTTGGCTAGCTGCTTGTTGCTGATGCGACACTCTCCGTCTGCTCCACATGATTAGGGAGAGCTTCGTGTGGAGAATCCCCATATGTCTGCGGCTTGTTGGGGCCCCGGATTCCTGGGGGACTTGCCTGGGACAGTCCCGGAACATCGCAGCGGGTACCCGGCGTGCTAAGGCAGGGCTAGCGTATGGAGCTCCCCGGAGGGTTCTTGAGAGTCTTTGGTGAGTTTTGGGAGAAACTAGCTAACGCGCCGGCCGACAGTAAGATGGAGAGGATGAGTGTGCATGTAGCGGAGGAGCTAATTTTCGCAGTGATTTATGGCGCTGTGCTGGCCCCAGCTGTGATACATGTATACACAGAGAGGGGAGGATGAATAGACAGGGCCAGACGCTCAATCATCCATGTTTACTGTTAACAGCTTCTTCCCTATATTACTGTTACTAATTTAAATACACCATTTATTATGTCTAAGTAGTCCCTTTACAGTATTTTTGTATACAAGCTAATACTGTACAATGCGATGATGCTAATTGCTAATGACAGTTGAAGACTTAATGCACTATTTATAGTAAAATAGATGGCTTTAAATGTTGTGACACAATTGGTATTGTAAGACAGAGCCAGATATTTCTAGAATAACACTAATTGATCATATGCATCTCACAGTCATTCTTGGATATCCACGGAGCGAAATAAAATGATTAAAGTAATTAAGATCACAAAGGCTCCACTGAGTCAAGAAATAATGGCCTTCATTTGTGAATGAAAAGTCACCTGACAAAAACCTCCAAACACGATTTGCGGGAATACTGATGTCATGTTGTTGAGTCCAATTTATTGATTTATTTAAAGCTGTGTAAAAAAAAAAACACACACACTAAAATAAAATCACAAAAATCTGTTGATATTATACTGAAAAACCTAAGAAAATATGTGTCCATACTCTGAACAGGCTTGCATCTCCACAAACCTATCTCTTGTTTCGCCTGGATGAGGACCTCCTCCTGCTTGTCTCCATGGAAATAGTACTCCACACTACAGCATAAAACATCTATCTAGGTCCATGGAGAATGTTCCCAAGTATGGTTTTGACTTTCTATTTCCATGGAATCATGCAGGTGAAGGTTACATGGTGTTGCTTTACATTCAAGCGTACTGTTACTCCACATCGTTTCATAAATCCAGCACAAGTAAAATCACAGCTTCCAAACAAACACATCCACCTTTCCAGTCGTACATCCATTGACTCCAACACTTGTCCCCAAAATGAACCACACTTTTTTGACCTCCTGCTTACACTCTACATTTGCTTTTAAGAGATAATAACTTCTCTCATCTTCTCATTCAAAACACGCACCTGTTTTCTTCACCCCTTTTTGCACAGTTAATTCCCCCCTACCGCGTCTCTTCCTCCTCGTCTTCCTCGTTCTCTGCCTCATCATTGTTTGCTTCTTTAATTCCCTCTTCTCCTCTCTCCTCAGCCTCTCCTCTTTCTCTGTCTCGTTTCTGGCCGTTCCCCGGGTGTGTGTTTGTCTGTCAGTCGACTACACTGCTGCAATTCATCATCATTTTATCTACAGCTCCCTTAATTGGATGGTACCGGGGTCCCACCTGAGGAGAGGCAGCCCCACCAGCAGCTGCCGAGTCTGGCTTATTTACCGTCTCTGCCTGCCTCCCGTCAAGCTAGAATTTGGGTTTCTGGAGAAGATTAAAACACAGTGAGGAGTGGACTAATGGGTGTACGATTGGATGAGAAGGGTATAAAGATAGATTTGCTGAAGAGTCTGCCTGAATCAGCATCTTTGAGCAGCAGAAATAGATATAATAATGAGAGAGCCGGGTTTCAATTTGCACTCTCCGTATGTTATTCAATTCACCAGAAGACGCGATATATAGGCGCCATTACATTTTAATATATGTTTTGCTGGTACCTTCTTTTACTTTCCTCTCATATTTTTGGGTGGTATTAATAAAACTTTGCAACAAACGGAAAGTCCAGACTGCTTTAGGTCTTATAGTTGCTGGTAGGGTTGTCAAAAGTATCAAAAATCAGATACTAATCGATATTAAAACTAGTACCAAAACTAGATACTCATTTGAGCAAGTATCAATACTAAAACGGCACATTCACAGGACAGAAATGAGCCTTTCCGAATGATCTTGAGCTCTATCAGGAGTATAAGACAACACAGACTTGTATATACGCCCATGGATCACTATAGAACCTACCTGGACGACAGAGATATTAAACAGATATACACCTACATGATAATATGATTTAATGTTGAAAATAACCTTCTATTGTCTAATTAGTGTTTTTATTATCATGATATCAGAATCAGTATTGAGTATCGAGTCTATACCTTATATAGAAATAGAGTTGCAGTCACTCACATTGCTCCAAACGATAATTTAGCGTATTAAGTGCTTGCCAGCGTTGCCACCTTGGTTTTGTGAGTTCACTTCCTGGCCAAGTCTCAAGAGGGTCTATCCGAATCAGCATCTTTGAGCAGCAGAAGCAGTTAAAATAATGAGAGGACCGGATTTCAATTTGCACTGCCCATATGTTATTCAATTCACCAGAAGAAGAATATATAGGCACCATTACGTTTTAATACATGTTTTGCTGGTAGCTTCTTTTACTTTCCTCTCTTGTTTTTTGTAATGGAATGGGGCGACAGTAACTCGTAGCAGAGTATTTGTCCACTCATCTGAAGGTTGCCGGTTCGCATCCTTCATCCTTAAATATAAGCTATGATAAAATAAAAATAAGGGCATGCATTAAATAAGGTAAATAAAAATCGTCTTTGAAATGCAATAAAAAATATACAGTATGGGCAGAACAACAGTGCAATAGATCCATTATAGTTGTTCAAAGTGACAGTGACAGGTGTTATAAAGAGGTGATATTGATGTACTTATGCTACAAACAGCAGGTCCACAGTGCTGTCTTGGCTCTTACAGTTGGACTGCCTCCAATCACTAACACTGCTCCTAACTGGACTTTGCATAATGATAATGTTGCGGTGTAGGGGTTTAGGGCATCCCACATATGTGCTTCTGCTACCATGGTTTTTTTAGGTTCACGTCCTGGCCTAAACTGTTTGCCGAATGTCTCTACCCTCTCTCTCCCCACTTTTAATGCCACAACTGTCCTGTCAAATTACCGTAAATCTTCCTGCTAGACAATCTTAAAGCAGACCTATGATGCAAAAATTGACTTTTTAGAGCTTTTAACCATGTTATAGATGTTTCCCCTCACCGTGTACTCACTCAAAGTTGGTTTTGGAGTGATTTGTGCCGGTTTCATCTGTAAATTCAGTGATTTCTGCAGAAATTTCAAATATAAATGTGATTTGTACACCAGCACTATTTTGTGTTTATGCTGTCTACAAGCAATTTCAAGTCAGACAGCTATCAAGATCTATTTTATCAGCGATGTTTAAAGTTTGTAGACAGCATGTGGCATTGGCAGGTATCTCTCAAACATTTCTCATTAGTTTACTTGGAATGAGTCAATATGGATTCCAATATCACAAGCTCTGTGACTCATATACCAAATTATGTCTGTGTTTACTTCCAAATAAGTTCTGTTTCTGTCATTTTTATTTGTTGGAAAACATATTTTTCCTCTAAACTGATACCTTGAAATGTCTTGGTACAAATTAAAAGGGTGTGCCATACACCCATTTGAAACCTTGCCTATTTTGGCATGGTTTTTTTTCAAACTGTACATGCTCAGATACTTTGGTGTAAAGTGATATTTGTTTGACCAAATCTATTCTTGGAATATAAACTTCTTAACTGATAAATACAGAAAATGATGTATTTAAACTGTTAATAAATGTTAGAAGAACAGAATAAAATCATAAGTCATCATCTTTGTAAGTAAAATGGGTAATTTTGACAATTATGTCAAATACGATTGTTTTTGTTTCTATTACTAAGAATAAATCCACTTAAGTTGAGTAATAGTTGTAGCTACAGGTAGACCTGTCATGATAATTACTATATCAACTTATCGTTCAGTACATGATAGTTGGAACAACTATGGGGTTGATATTTATAGTAGGTACTTTTTTGTAGTAGTAGCGAGGGACTTTTAGTTAACTTTTGCACTTTTCTGAAGATTTCAGCTGTAGAGAGATTCATAAATAACTTTTACACTCATTAAGTGTTTCATCTATTTATTGCAGCTCATGTTAGGTGACAATACTGCAAATATAGAATAGTCATTTTGGTGAAATCCTGCTTAATGTTTTATTGTGTCAGTGGTATAATAGCATTCAATGTTAATCTTTATCATGTATATTTTCATCAGCAATATATTGTAGTTCAAAATGTGTTATTGGCCTAGCTGCAGCAGACAGAAGACATAATAAACACACTTAAAAGAGTTAAACAAGTTCCATTTTACAAGTGCAAAATCTAATCAGGCGCCAAATTGGGCAGTAGGGGTCTGTCATTTGTTAAAAGAGGAGAGGGGGTATTACACTTCTATGGGGTATTATTTGCTAACACAAGTTTGGATCACCATGTCACCTTCTACTGATTTGAAAGTATTCACCGAAATCAACATAATAAAAAGTTTCATTAGTTTCAGTTTTGTGTCGCTCGCTGTACTGCGAGGGGAGGGCAGAGACAGGAGAGACCGTGTGGTGGGAGCGTGGGGAGCGCTGATACTACATCTAAAAATAAACAAAATTAAAATAAGAAAACCTTTATTTTTTCTTCGTCTACACGTCCTCAGCATCCATTTTTAGGATGCATTGACCAGACAAGACTTTCTTGAAGGTCTAAATCCACAATACAAATTATAGATTGATGTTAAATACTGTCTGTCCATACTTGATTTGGCTATTTTCCTGTCTTTGTAAATGCTAATTTTGCAGCACTTTCTTGCCCTTTGTTCATTGTGCTCCAAGTCGCCGGTCACTGATGAGACAAGTCCGGAAAGCTGTTATTATACATGAAAATCTCTTTTGCATTTCAGACGCTAAATATGTGCAAATTACCTTTCCGAATGTGCACAAAAGAACTGTAGGAGCCATCATTAAGATTGGGACGAAGGGCTAATAATGTGCCCTCAAAACTGTTTTAATGTCAGAGAGTTTCCAAATGACTGGACTTTTTGGAGCGACTGGGGACAGCAGACAGGGATTAAAAAGTTAGAACAGTATGGGTCAGGTTAACGGTTGCGAAATTATGAAGTTGAAAATAATAACTCTTAAATTCATTATTTTTTGGCCATTTTAATTTTACCATTTATATTTTGGGATGGGGAGAGAATTTACGAATATGAGGCTACTCCACTAGCCCTAGAATGAAACCTGACCAACTTGTAATGACCCAGGCATAGGACAATTGCTTTTGAAAAGTGACACTCTTGATGAGCAAGTAGAAATACATTACGCTCAGTGAAGCTGCCTGTTATAAGACAATATGTTTAGATCATCGTAAGTATGCTGTGCTTTGAGTCTTATTTACAATTTGGTCCTTGAACCGGATTTAGTGCTTAACAAAAGAAATTTTTTTTTTTTTTTTTTTTTTTTTTTCACAAAGTGCACACAGATTTGACTTTAATTGTGCCCTAGTTAAAACTGGATGTAAAAATATGTTACTCTTAAAGAAGACTTATTGTGGTTGTGTCTGCTATATAGTCGTAATCTATGACATGGATCATTATGTTATAATTTACGCATTTTAAATAACAGTATTCATCTAAAACAACTTAATAAAATAAACAAGTCGGCTGACTTCCGTGTTCAAAAACTGCGGTGCCCAATGGGAGCAGATGTCAGTGTAAATGTCAACACAACAAAGAGTTGTGTGGCTGTCGGCCCCCATTATGGATAGCTGCAAATGACACTAGTGAGAAGCAGATTTTTTTTTCATTTGTGCCAAAATCATTATGCTGCTGAACTCTACGCGTATCATTTATTAAGAAAATAAAATTAGTAAGTAAAAGAAGTACAAAGCAGTGGCCGTTTGCCGGTGAAAACGGGGATTGATCAGCAATACGGATTCTTGAAAATAAAATATTGCTCAATCATGCACAAGTCACCCCAAATACAACATTACATTAGAAGTAGAAGTATAACATTGTTAACAGCTCTGTAAAACCGATTTTACAGAATATGTCTGCTTTATTCTGCTAACTTTTTCTTGTTGGGTATTAGCTGTTAGCATCCTCACAATTTCACTTTCCTTATGAGCTTTCTTTCCAATTTTACACTAGACTAACTAGGGTGTTCAGCACCTGCTGGTTTTAGTGAATAAGTTATAGAAGTTATTTCCACTTTTAAGTCAATCAACGCCCTTTACAACAAGGAACCACTCAGCTATTCACTCAGACATTCATACAGGCAGTGTAGGCAGACATTGAGGGCAAGGTGGGTTGTCTTGCCTGAGGACACAACAACAGTAGTCATCTGTGTGAGCTGGATCACTCTACCAATGATGCTTAAGTAAAGAGCAGGTTTTGAAGCGCCAATTTTTGGATCAGAGGACGAACACTCTGCGAACTGATCTACCATCACCCAAAGTACATCATCAGGTCAAGTTGCAGGATATAAATCTAAGATATACATTCAGTGGAAAGCAAGGGCATCTCCATGGAGACAAGCAGGTGATGGATCCTCCACTAGACAAGTTACATAGTGCACCTTTTACTGAACCATGTCAATTTACCCTGCACTTACAACGGAATAGGTGGATGTTCTGATAAATAATTCAAATGCAACATATAGACACTATTAGCTTGAGCCTGCTGATTCATGCTAATCACACATGCTAAGTAAGTCATAATTGTTGCATTTAAAATGTCTTCCACTGCCTGACTCCCTGATTGGGTCCAGGAAATTAACATTGGTAAATTGGAATTGCTACATATTAGCGTTGACAGCTTGATTGAAAGCTAAAGGGTAAAGCTGCACAGAATAGCTGGGAGTTTGTACGTGTGGTCGTTCATCTTATTTCCTCAAGCGTTCATTATTCACACTGTAAAGGTTACAATAGGAGTTAAACTGGTGGAGGCGGACTGGATTGGACTTGGATTTAGTGATTAGTTACAGTTGAAGATGTAGTTAAAGAGCACTGTTAAGACATGAATTTTATCTCTTCAGATGTATTAGCTTAGGTAGAAGATATTCAAATAGTTTAATAATTGAACTGATATAGGATTAGGTCTGTCACCATAATAACTATATCGACTTATCGTTCAATATATGAAAGCTGGAACCATATTTTTGGGGGTCAATATTTATCGTGTGGACATTTTTGGTTTTGGTTTGGTTTTTCTTTTGTGATTTAAATCTGCCCCTGGGTTATTGTGTCAGTGGCATAAACTATTTTCAGTATTATTGTTTAGCATCAATATTTACTTCAGCAATATATCGCACTTCAAAATTTGTTATCGTGACAGGCCTATATTTGATTCCTAGTAATTTCCTTGTTTATGACAGTGTCTATATTGCAGGTAATCACGCAGTCTCTCCAACAGTTGCACCAAGCTACCTACTTTCGGTGAAGTGTCTTCCCTAGTGGCTCATATACCAAATTTGGGCTATGATTTACTTCTAAGTAAGTTCAATTTCCTTCATTTTTATTTCTTGAAACTACTAAACTTGAAAACATACTTTGAAAGTTCTTGGTACAAATTTAAAAGTGTGCCATAAGTTCATTTGGAACCATACTCAGTTTGGCATGGTTTTGGGCAAATGGTGCACTGAATTCAAGAGACGTCTGATAGCATACTGTGGAACATTTCAGGCAAAGCAATAGCATCTCCATGGAGACAAGCAGCTAGTGGACCAAGTTACATAGTGCAACTTTAACTCACAGTAGCTCAAGCCAAGACAGCATGACTACTTACGTATTTGTCCCCATTTTAAAAACCTATGCATCTCAACCATATTACAATAACATTCAAGGGACTCTACTACTTTGTTTTCTATGTTATACAGTTGTGTCCTCATCAAAAACATGCCCCGGAATTGTGTTTTGTTTCATTCACACGTTTACGCTGAGTTCATCTTTTGAACAGAAAATTCTTTGTTCCACCTTGTGATGTCATGTGGTAAAACATGAAATGTCCACTGTGTTTTTAAACTCCATACACGTTCACTAGAATCATTTAGATAATGTCAGTCCTGAAATTGCCAATCTCTATTAAACAAAAGGTAAAAGGAGCTGTTACCTTGAAAACTACCACTTCATGGCATCACAAATGTGGAACAGAGCACTTTGAGCTTTGGAGATGCAGACAGAATAATAATAAAGGGTTACTCAAACATGTATGAATGAAACAAAACACAACTGCAGGTATGTTTTTGAGGAGGTAACAACATTATAACATGGGTTAAAGTTCAGAAGAGTCCAGTTTGTGTAATATAGGACCATTAACTACAAAAAGAACCAACTTGATGTGGCTATGTTTGAGGCTACCCTTTTCCTGTATTACCCAAGCTCTACTCTAACATACAAGCTTGTGTGACTTTCCAGGCCTTACCGTGGTCTTCTGACACTGGATGCTGGTGCTGTTGAATCGGAGCGCTGGCACACTATGGCTGCTCCCCTGGATGTGGAAGATGCATTCGTAGTTCCTCTGACCAGACTGGGGTTGGGGGAGGTTCTGGGCCAGCAGAGTGATGGGGCGCATGACTCCGGCCGGGATGTAGATCTGTGTGGAGGGCAGGATCTGAGGACACTCCTGTGAATAAAACAAACGCACCGCTCAGGATTCTGCACCAAAGAGGAGCCACGTAGGGGTCTTTGCAGGGATTCGGGTGGAGCAGAGGGTTGTCTGTTGCACTATGTATCAGCCTCAGAAATATTTGATTTAACCAGTACGGCAGTGGAATGTAATGGGGTGTGTACTATTGCATGGTTTGGTGATGTGTTTTCGTCATGGTGCAAGATACTATCCAATTAAATGATTCAAGTCTCAAATTATTCATACATAATCTATCAAGTTATTGAAGGGGAAAAGATAATTTTAATAAGATTTAAATTTGAATTCTAAAGTTCTCCAAAGTGCAAACTAAGTGCATATCACAACAAAAGCAGTTATCAATCAAATTCAACAGATAAATATCAGTACCTAATACCACACTTCTACTCCTAAAATTGGATTTTCAGTATGTAACTTTTTAGCCAAAAAGTACACTGAAACAAAAGCATATATTTTTATTTTTGGTTGTGTTTATTGTACTGAAAAAACTCCATCTTTGCTGTAAATAGGCTTGCATCTCCGCAAACCTGATTCGTATTTGGCCTGAAGGAGGGCCTTGTCCTGCTTGTTTCCATGGAACTGCTGTTACTTTGGGCTATAATAATCCACAATACAGCATAAAACATATTTTCAAGGAAAATGTTCCTAATTTTTAACTTTCTATTTCCATGGAAACATGCAGGTGATGTGCCACCTCCAGAACGTTACATACTCTACTTACTAACATTTCTAAGATCTAAACCAGGTTACAATGCTCCCTCATAAAAATATCCAGTTTGGTTTTGTTATCCAAGTTATAAATGGAATGCAAACATGTAATAGTTGCTGTTCTGGGAGATTGCGATATTGGATCATGTCAAAACATAAATGAGCAAATTTACCATTTGTAAATTTTTGTATTGAATACTTCTAATAGATGCTCCACCCTCCCCCCAGCCTCACCACCATCCTCTCATCACATTCAACAGTCTGCACCAGTGTGCAACCCCACCAATCGGAAACCCCCTCCTCATACACTCCACATACAATGCAATATTCATTCTAATTGAGCTGTAATTGTCAATAGGAAACAATTGTAAATACGACATGGGAGCACTTTTGGCATGGCGGGCTCTGAGTAATCCATTATATCCTTTTATCCCTGCAGCTGAGAGCATCGCGCACATTAAACGCTGTCCCAGATGTATTCATCGTGCTTTGTTCTGCGTTCGGAAACATGTTTGAAGATACCAGCCAGCCTAGCACCGCTTTTCTGCAAATTATCTCGTCCTATTTTTAAAACACTACATATTCAAAATGGAGCCGACTTGTCAAAACGCGTCCGTGGCATTTGTGTGTTTAAATCCGTGGGGTATTAATGAAGCGTTTATGGATATTAGGCCTGCTTCTGTCTGTCCGCAGAATGGAGGATTGGTATTCTGTCGGAGTGGACACAAATGATGGCCCCGGGGCTGTGTCTCTGTGTGGGTATTCTAGTTCCCATCGCATTAATACGAGCTGTACTGCATGCATTACATCAGATGGAGAGATGATTTTATTTATATATTTATGTAGAGTATTTATGGGGTTGTTTTGAGCAGGTCATTAGTCACATTATGTAGAGTAACTTCTGTGTTGTCCTCTTGAGAGCAGATGGGAAGGTGTATGGTAGCCCCGCAGGGACATATATTTGAGATGGATATTGATAAGCATAAGGGGTTGCAATAAATTTAGCTTATACACATATGTATGAGTGCAGTGTTTGAATAGCCTGCAGGGACAGCAATAGTGTAGGGTCAAAAAATGTTTAGAAGTTCTTACTAGTGAACTACTAACATTTAAGGTCCTATATTGACTATAAAATTGACTCTTGTGAGTTTTAAGCCATGCTAGAATGAGGTTACCTCCTCAAAAACATTCCTGGAGTTGTGTTTTGTTCCATTTACACATGTTTGGAGATGTAGGCAGACTAATAATAAAGGGTTACTCAAAGCTCAAAATGGTCTCTTCCACCTTGTGATGTCATGAAGTGGTAGTTTTCAAGTTAACGGCGACTATTTACCTACTGTTCAGTTGAGATTGTCAAATGCAGGGCTGAAAGCATCCAAATGATTCTAGTGAAGGTGTGTGAAAGGGAGCACTTCCTGTATTACCACATGACATCAGTGTTTTCTGAGATGACCTTAGAGTAAATACGCAGGGTTTTTGTCTTAAACATGTGCAAATGGAAAAAAAAAAAAAAAACACAGCTCCAGGTCTGTTTTTTGATGAGGAAACAACATTATATGGGCATAACATGGGACCTTTAAATTTTAACAAAAATTTCAAACTCGATTTTGAAACTAAGGAATAAGCTTGTCAATTTCAACACCAAAATAATAATACAATAATACAAAACAATTGTATTATTATTTATTTATTTTTTTTATACAATAGACTGGAATTTTAAACACAAATAATGTTATTTCTTTCCATGCTACCGTGTGGTTCTTAAAACGCTGAAGATCATTCTTAAACTGTCGATACAAGTTTTAGTAACAATTAGCATTTGATTTTTGACACATTTTAGTGCAAACATTATATCCATATATTAAACTCAACTAACACAAAATGCAGTTGTACACAAATCTTTAGATAAGTTTGCTCAAATATAAAACATCCGTTGCAGTGAGTTCTAAGTTAACGGATCATTTGCAAGTAAAATGAAGTGAAAACATAATGGATTTGCATGTAATTTAAAAAGCATGCAGTACAGAAAATAGTCAGAGCTTCTGCTGAAAACCTGCCTAAAAAGCCTGTTAGCTAATAACCTTGCAACAACCGGTATTCACAAATGAAAAATTCCACTTTACAATAAACCCATTAACTTCTAACAAGATTTTCTAATATAATTTTGCAACTTTTACTTATCAAATTGAACTCATTACTCCTTGTTTACGCATTGTACATTTGTAAACATAAACAGCTTACACTACTGATGCCCCTCCCAAAACAATATGTTTTCTTTCCTAAGTATTACATAATTAAGACCGTGGTTATGAATATTGCATGTAAGCAAATGGATCAGCCTCCCTCCTACTCCTTCCATTCATTAAAAACTACTTGCTACTTTTAATACACGGATAACAAACACTGAACCGGCTCTTTCATGATGCAAAATTATAATTGTTTGTGTAAATATGAATCATTCTGAGGAGGATAAAAGTGGGAATGTGTTGAAGAATTTTCTAAGTGGATAAAAAGTTATTATACAGAATTGTTATGAAAAGGAATTACTGCATCACTGCTGCACACTCAAACGGGTACTAGCTATTTATTCGCAGCAAAGGTAAACAATCAAAGGCCTAATAAATGCAAACGCGGAAGTGAGAAATTAAATTGGAGTCTGCCTTATGCCCTGTTAAACAAGCTATCATTTGAGCATTAGGATAGCAGCGTTTTGCAGCTTCTGTGATGAATAGGGGAAGGCGCGCGGAAGCTAGTCAATGCACATTCACCAAAGAGAGAGACGGTAAGAGAGAGAGCGAGAAGGA
Organism: Periophthalmus magnuspinnatus; assembly: GCF_009829125.3. Classification (NCBI taxonomy): domain Eukaryota; kingdom Metazoa; phylum Chordata; class Actinopteri; order Gobiiformes; family Gobiidae; genus Periophthalmus; species Periophthalmus magnuspinnatus. Next base: position 19,973,521 of record NC_047132.1, read on the forward strand.
AAGGGGGGGCAGTGTGGAGGTGTGGGTAATGGAGCAGAGGTAATGGCTTTAAGGCCGGTCAGAAGAGCAGCACACAGGAGGAACTTTGAACTTTCATTGAGGAAAACTTCATCTTGTTTGATTTAAACTAAGAGTCAAATCCAGTGGTTCCCAATCTTTTTTTTTTTTTTTTCCCCTCAAGTACCCCCCATTAACAATACTGGAGTTTCTTTAGTAATTATACATTGGTTTACTAGTACATTGCTAATTATAGCTATTAGTTTTTCTTGTTTTGATCAATTTTATCCCACAATTATCCTCCAAAACTGTACTACAAATATATTTTACATTCAAATATCATTCAGTTCTACCTGTCTTTTAAATCTGAAATGATATCAAGTACACCCTATTTAATACCAGATCACATAACTGCATAAAGCAAAGGACTAGCTGCACCAAAACTGAGATGGGAAAACGGGCTTTTGGCTACTTTGCTTCACAAAAATGAAATACACTTCAAGGAAAAGTTAAATTGGATACGCTAGTGCCACAATCGCAATTTAATAATCTGGTAACAAACGTTTATGGACACTGCTTTTAATGTTTTATATGGACTTATATACTTGTTTTGTTTGATTTTCAGTTTGTATTGTATTTTAAACAGAGTACCCGAGAAAACACAGCATTGGGTTCTCCTGTATAAATAAAGCGTTCATGTGCGCCCAGGTGTCCCTATACACCTGACTGGGAAACACTGTTCTAATTATTAACCTCAGCCCCTAAATTTAGCAATTACTAAGCATGAATCAGTCTTAATAAACTATTAATCAACTATTTGTTCATGATAAAGTCTTTGTTCATGTATTTTAAGAATAATTAGGGTACAGAGGCTCAAAAGTGTAAGTGCAAGCTGTTTTTCAAGCTTTTAAAGAACACTTATTGTGCTCTGTATCTATGTCTTATAATCTATGACACCAGTTGATTATTATTATTATGGTTGGTTATAATTTGCACATTTTAAATCTCAACATTCATCTAAAACGACTTAATAAAAGAAGTAAGACTGCTGACATCCAATGGGAGCTGATGTTGCCGTAAACGTCATCACAAGAAAGAGCCGTGTAGCTGTTGACACATTGCAAATCACACTAGCGAGTAATGGATATTTTTTAACATTTGTGCCAAAATGACTATGCAACGCTGCCGAATCCTATGCATGTCATCGATTAAGAAAATAAAGTTGAAGAACGAAGTAAGTACAGAGCAGTGGGTGTAGGCCGGTGGTGGTGAAAATGAGGACTGATCAGCAGTATGTCGTGTTGAAAATAAGCGATTAAAGATTGCTCATACACTTCAAACACAACTTTGAGAGGGTAAATGAGAAGAGGAAAGAACTATAACATGGTTAAAAGCTCTGAAAAGTCGATTTTGCATAATAGCACCACTTTAAGACAGTAAAAATCAGGCACATCGCCTTTAATCCGTAACGCTGCAAATGTAGGTAGTATTATGTAGCAGAACCAGAGCCGCAGCAGTGAACAGGCCCTGCTGTGGATAAGTATGGACCCAAAGCAGAAGGGACAGAAAGGAGATGGATCAATGGCAATGTGTTCAGCCAAGCACTGTGTCAATTAGTGCGTCTGACAGAGAAAGTTTAGAGTATCCACACGCACAGGCACAGCTCTAATGGACCGAAGACACGCTGCAACAAGGCGGAGACAGGCCTATGAGCCAACATTTTTTCAGAATTCTTGTTGCATTGAGTTAAAATACTTGACAACAGTGGTAAGGCATGAATTATGTAAATGATAAGATTAGTTCACACAAGAGAGACTTAAAGTTTAGTTAAGTAAGATAGATAACTTTGGTGCTTGGACCCCGGTGGACTTGACTGTTTTGTGAAGAATGTAATTTGTTAGGGGTATTTTGAATAACTTTTTCCCCTCCTTTGGATTAGTTCTTGTTTCAAACTTGAAGTCTTTTTTTCCACCACTTCACCATTTTCAGAGATTTTGACCTAAAAACGTCTTAGCTCAGATCTAGTGGAGAGGTTGAGGTTACATCATACTTTAAACAACACGTATTATGCAAAATATGTGTTTAATGCATGCTTGTTTCATTAATCCATTAATCCAAAATCGTCTTCTCTGAGCACTAAAAAATTCCAGGATTGTTGCATCACAGGTAAAAATTCAGACTTCTCCTGCACAATTTTAAGGTCATAAATCATCACCAAACATGTTCTGAGGTCAGTCTATGTTCACAACTAGCACAACACAACTATGCTATTAACATATCATTCACATGGCCTAAGATCCTGATCCTGATCTCACTGTTCATTCTCATGGCTGACAGCAGAGGGAGCTCCAATCCCTAAATGCCTCAGAGAAGTGTAGTTCATAAAGTGTGTTTTCCAAATGCACACATTATTTTAAGTTAGAAAATGTGAAATCTGTATCCCAAAGTGACCAAAAGAGTGCTTAAAAGAGAATTAAATCCACAAAAATGCATAATAAATGTTCCTTAAATCAAGGTAGACTTTATTGTCTCCATAGAGAAATTTGTTCTTTGCCTTTGGCCCATCCTTCAATGCTGCTGGACAACCCGTCGCCATAGAATCAAACTTGGAAGTTAATTCTTGCTCGGAAGCAAAAGTGCTGGCCAGCCACTGTGCTTCCAAAATTGTAAATACTGTCTTAGTCTTAGAAATTAAGTGGTATAGATGCTGAAGTGGCTTATGGTTTGGTGATAAAACATTAATATGAGCTATTTTAGGTTCCACAATGCTTTGTCAAATAGGCAGCCATTTTGGAAACCTATTTTTCTTCGCCTTCCAATGCCTGCCAATCAAACTGTTCATTTAGTTTTGCCCGGCATTGCCACACACACTCATCCGATACTCCCCCTCTTCTCATTTACCTCAAATACAGTCTGTTCCCTCCTGGCTGCCTCCTATACACCACACATGCATAGTACATATCCATATGCATCTTCCAAGGCCTGCTCCTCATTGCGCATGCAGCCGAGCGGGGATACAAAGAAGCGTCGCATTTCTCTAAGGATCCCTATAATACGCACACAGCACTGGGAGAGGGAGGGCCGACTCTCTCTCCACTGTACAAAGGCTTAATTGCACCGACACAGAGTAGGAAGGGAACAAAGGGCTCGGGAGCAGAGGATTGTGGGAGCTGTTTCATTAAGACTGGTGACAGGTGTCGGAGTGGGGAGGAGATCTGATAGTGTGCGGCGCCGCGTATACGTGCACAATAGGAAGCAACAGTGGGCTCACCTGGGGATTGCTCTAATCCACTGTTGGAACATACTTGATCTTTTTGCAGGCTTATGTATGTGTATGTTTAGATGTGCAGTGGTAATTATTTCTCACCGTGTGGTATACATGAGAACAGCCAAGGTTGTACAGGAAAAGTTACAACTATTAGGCTAGGAGGAAACAGTAGATGTAATGGTGCTACGTTCACATTAACAAAACTATACATCATGGGAACAGAAGTTTGGATTTATACATATACATCCTTTTCCTGTTTGATATGCAGGTACCAAACAACATGGTAAAGAAATCTTCCAAAAAAAAAAGTAACTAGGCAAGGCAAGTTTATTTGTATAGCACAATTCGTACACAAGGTAATTCAAAGTGCTTTACAGAATAAGAAAGACATTAAAATCACACAAATCAAAACATAAATAATCACAAATAATCATCATAAAATTAACATTAAAAGAGAAGAGTGCAGAATAAAAAAATAAAAATCTAAAATAAAAATCTTTCGGTCGTATGCACAGCTAAACAGAACCGTTTTGAGCCCGTTTTGAACTAATTTCCTTTTATGTATCATTAAAAAATATGTGAATTAAAGGTGTATTATGTAACTTCTCTGATGTAGGATCTACCACCTGCTTGTTGCATGGAAACTATTTTATGGTACCAGGCCAAGTTAGAGGTCAGATCTGCGGGAAGGTGTGTCCACTCACAGTAAGAACTTTTTTTTTTTTTTTTAAGCAACATCTGTAGGAAATGCAAATGAAGAAATGCAAGTTACATCTCCAGGAAGACAAGTAAGTGTCAAACCCCCAACCAGAGAAGTTACGAAATTCACCTTTAGGAAACACGTGACTTAACCCTACAATACTGCGACACCATTGCAACATTTGAGCACTACTGCAATAAGAATACCATGGAAATAACCAGGACCATTCACTGTATAGATCAGAAATTCAATATACACTGATATATACTGATACATCCATCTTCACCCTGTCCACATTTCTGCATGTTCTAGCACACTAATTGTCACCCACGAACTCCACCTCCCATTTTGACTTGTTTGGCTGTGGATTTATGCCTGCACGGCTCAGGAATGTCGAATGATGCGGAAAAAGGAAGTGATAAAACATCGGATCGGAAAAGAGCGGAGGGAGGTGGAGTGGCAAGGGAATAGGAGACGAGTTAGGAGGTAAGGTCTGAGGAGACATACAGTCATTTATTAAAGTGAAGGAGGTGAGGAGGTCATGATCCCAAGCAGTGCACCATGGGACTCGTAAACAGCACAACAAAAACAAACTCTAACACGCTCCATCCAGACCTAGCTGTTAGGGGCTTGGGAGGTTCAAATCCTGCCCTGTAGCTCGGAGCAGTCATCAGGAGAAGCCCGTGGAGCGGCATACCGGAGCCCAGGGGCCAAACGCGCTCCCGTGGTGATCAAATAGCAGAGGTGAGCCTATCTACAGCACAAGCGTTCCCACTCTCTATCCCTGATTCCAAATCTTTATTGCTGTGCGTTCTACACAGCCTCCAACCACTCCGGGAAGCTCCGTGCGGTACCAAACCAAAAACCCAGAGGAGCCATGTTTTACCAACTTGTCCTATTTCTTCGAAAGTATGTTCAGATGAGAGTAATGCAAGTGGATAAAATTGGGATCACAAACTGGAATGTTATCATTTATAGAATAGTAACTAAATCAGTTTTGAACTTGTTAGCACTATTAGTACTAACATGGTAAAACAGTTGTCTACCGTTACATCAAAGAACACACACAGGCATACACCAGTGTACGCAGACACCAGGGGCGAGGGGGTTAAAGTGTTTTGCTCAAGGGTACAACAACAGTATTCATCTCTGCTAGAAACACACTGCCAACCACAACCCACAGGTTGGCACTGTGACTCCACACACTGTGATGGATCTGACCGCTCTACCGACAATGTGTATGCTGGGAGTTTAAGAATGAACAAATGTTAGCATTCTATTTACTATAATACTACAATAACAAAATATCAAATCTATTAAATGGGAAAAAGTCTTCAGAATGTTGTATATAACAAGAAACTGAAACCTATAAATAGTGAGGATTGGAGGTTTGATCTCAAAATATGGTCACGCTCTGAGGCAAGACACTGCATCCACCTTGACTGTGATAATGACTGTGCAATTCCTCATCTGCATTTTTAAAAATCCCCTTTACTTTTAGAGTTACGTCTGACACAAAAGACCTCTGCCTTCAAACTCTTAAGAGAACTGGGGTGCCCGCTCCATGGAACAATCACCACGGTTGATTGAGGAACCTTTTCAGTTGATAAATACCAAAAATAGATGAGTAGAGCCGATGCTTTGCAAGAATTCTCCTGAGTCACAGCCAGTGCTCCTTGCAGAAGAAATGAACTGAGTATTTTCCTCAGCACTTTTCCATTCATTCTGTCCCCAAACCTTTTATGTCACTGATGCCCTGTGTCAAACGAGCCATGATTTCAGTTTTTGTGGCGCTTTGAAAACTTAGCCTGTCTGGTAAATGTCTCCAACCACGCATAAATCTGGACTTTATGATAATTTATACAATAACAACGCCACATAAACCTTGCAGTAGACGCTCAGCTGGATCATACCTAGAAAGAAAAGTGCAATAACTAAATATACCCCCCTTTTTAATCATTCTTGGGCTGCACTGTTATAGCTAGCTTCTCCCCGAGACAAAGAGCGCACTATATGAGGCACAACCTGACATTTACTTTGCACCTCTGCCGCTTCTGCCGGAGATATGATTACGTTCCGCCTTTGTCTTCCTCGCATTTAATTACTCCACATAAGACCAGCGCCGTCTCCCCTCTTGCGGTGATGTCACGCATGAACCGCGCGCTCCCATTGGCCGTCACCCCGTCGAGGCTCGCGCAACGGTCCGCGGCGTTGACAGGATCCAAGTATGATGGATGAGGCAGGGCGAGTTGTGTTTCTTTCCGGGTGGGGGGCTAAAGTGGGGTGGGGGGGGTGCCATATTGGGGAGGTGGTAGCAGCGTGGAGGGTCCCCCGGGATTAGCGTTACAGCCCAATGAAGCGCTTCACAGAGGAGCAGGGCCGGGACCCCATCGACCGCTGGAGATGGCCGCCGAGTAAAAAAAACAACACACACTCAGAGGAGATATGATGAGGAAGAGGCGTGTAGAGAAACGTCCAGTTTGAAGCTATAGGGGATATGAGGGCAATAAGAAAGACTTTATTTTGGTGTGATTGTTGGACACACTACAGTACAATACTATGCTGGTTGAAAATGTTCCTTTATGGTTAAATAGAAGTGACTCCACAGCAATGGAATCAGCTGCAACTGCTGCTATGGTGAGACCACAATGTATTTTAGTTTATTTTAGGGATGAGAGATGTATAGAGGCATTAAATAGGTCTATTGTGCAAAATCAACTTTTCAGAGCTGTTAACGATGTTATAGTTGTTTTCCCTTTGCACTTACCCACTAAAAGTAGTTTTTGGAGTGATTTGTGCATTTTTGAGCAATCTTTAATCGCTTATTTTCAAAATGCCATAATGCCAATGAATCGTCATTTTCACCTACTCTTTACTTACTTCGTTCTTCAATTTTATTTTCTTAATAGATGATACTCATAAGATTCGGCAGTGTCGCAGTCAATTTGGTACAATGAAAAAAAATCTGCTACTCACTAGCGTGACCTGTAGCTATGCATAGGAGGGACCAACAGCCAAACAGCTCTTTCTTGTGATGATGTTTACGGCGACGCCAGCTCCCATTGGGCACTGCAGTTTTCTAACATGAAAGTCAGCAGACTTGTTTCTTTTATTAGGGCATTTTAGATGAATATTACGATTTAAAATGTGCATAGATTATAACTATATAGCGGACACAAGCACCATAGGTCTTCTTTAAGATCATAAAAAGATGCTCTGCACTAGATTATAACTAAATAGCTAGTTTCCATCTGCACTCCCTAATTTACAGGAATAAATTAAACAGCGCAATTACACCAGTCTAAAATAAGAACAATTCATGCTGTCCACTCTCTGACCCAACATCGCACATACAGTACAACACTAGCAAACATTAGCACACACACAATTATTCACAAAATCAGGTGTTAGGTTTGTCTTAGAAAATACATTTTAACCTAGCATTTCTAGATTTGACTATTACATCAGTTCATACATTTTTGAAATTCATTTGGTCCATCTTCTAATGTTTACAGGTAAACACTTACAGCTTCAGTATTTTGTCAATAAGACGTACATTTTATTTTGTTTCTTTTTTTTTTGTATTTATAGGTCTTTGCTTATTCCATATGTGAAGTACACAGGTTTATTTACAGAACTAGAATTTTCTTCTAACAAAAACAGTAGGTCTGTCAACTAGGCCTGTCACGGTAACACATTTTGAAGAATGATATATCGCTACAGAGAAATATTGCCAAAAAAAAAAAATACTGAAAGTACTTTATGTCACTGACACAATAACAATGATGCAAGATAATCCTTGCAAACTATGTTTAAATAGACACTAGTATTAAGTGGCATGAGTTGCAACAAATAAATAGTAAAATGAACCAATAATTAGCCACAGAAGTTACTTTTTCAACCCTCTACATCTCAAATCCCAACAAAAATATCGCAAATTTCCCCACAAAGGTATTGTACACTCGATACATATTGACACCCCCAAAATATATTGTTCCAGCTTTCATATTTTGAACGATAAGCCTCTATAGTAGTTATCGTGACAGGCCAACTATTAACTTGGTTCTTGAGAGAAGTGAAAAGTCAGTGTTTTCTTTGTGGTATATAACAAATTAAATATAATCTGTTATGAAGCTAAGACCCATAAGAGAACACAAAGTAACAATGTTTGCTATACTATTTCCATTTTGGACCCAGACAAAACGGCTTTTACACTCACAAGCAGTTACACATCCACAGTAATCCCACGAGACTTAACCATTCAATCAACTCCAAACTCCCTCTTCAGCTCCAGTCCATCCATCTCCACTGTCTCAGCCTGATTCATTTCATTTACCCATTCCCTCTCTCTTCCCACTGTCTATGTCTCTCAACCTTCAAGAAAAAAATAACAACAAGTCAAAAAGAGAGAAACTTTCTTCCGCATAACTCACCACGTGTCTCCATTTGTACACCGGAGCACATCGCACACAATGGATACGCCTCCCCAGGGTCGCTCCGCACTAGCTCCAGCAGATTTATGTAGAAATTCAAGAAAGGGGTCAAGGAAAGGCCAGACACATCGCTATACTCATCAGTGCATTAGCTGTTGCTTCTCAGTAATACGGCAGTAATGGGCGTTAAGGTTTCAGACTCTTGGCACGGTTCCACTTCTTAGATCTAAAGTGGCAAAATAAAGATTTGTCTAGTCAAGTATTGAGTTATTGTTTTTTATTTTTTTATTTTGCAGAACAAGGATGCTTTGTGTGATGCATTTCAAGATCAACTTGGGAATGCAAATGGAAACTATATTTTTTTTAATATATATATATAAAACTTGGCACATAACATTCTATTCATATTAAAATGCATTCACCCTTTGCTATTATTATTAAGAAGATTCAAGCAGACATGTTGAAAAATACTATCTTTCTCAAGCTCATAATATTAAAACTTTAGCCAAAGAATGTTATATTTTGAGTGAAGCACATTTAAAGCTACCATCTGTAATTATATCGGCCAGCCCGCGCATGTTTCTCTGTATTCTCACATATCACCACTAGAAGCTCTCGGTGTTACTGCAGTGTGACAGTGTGCGGCTTTGGCCTGATTGAAGAAGACCAGAGGGCACAGGCTGAACAAAGGCCAGGTGAGGGGTGAGGGGGGACAGGTTTCACATCTGCCATCAACTGGTGAAAAATAGTCTATTAACTTGCAGATGGTAGCTTTAAAGTTGCACTATTGTAATGTTAATGCTCTGTCTGGAATGTTCCACAGTATGCCTTTTAACTTATCTATCTCGATGGAGACAAGCTACCAGACAGATCTGTGAAGAGGTGAGACCACTGAGAGTAAGATTGTTTTTCAAGGTATTTTTAAGTAGTCAAGCTTTAAAAATTGTACAATTACATAACAATTGGGAAAATTGTCATCTGCATTTGACCCATCCTTGCTGCTGAGGCGAGTCAAACCTGAAACCTTTTTGCTTCTTAAGGCATGAGTGCTAAACACTGAGCCATTGTGCCACATATCCATGGGGAGAAGCAGGTAGCAGATCCTCCACCTGAAAAGTTACACGATGCACCTTTAAGTTTGTGCCATAGCCTCTATTTTGTAGATCTCGCAACAGTTTCCATTACTTTTTACATTATCGCTTGCTTGAAATTGGGGAGCCACAACCCTCTTTCATTCCTTTACAAAAAATATTATTCTAAGGTTATGTCAGTTATGTTTCATTTCATCCCGTGGTGAACCCTCTCTTGCATTTTATCTTCACCCCTCTGGCTGCGTATCCCCAGTGGTGCGGCTGGTGAGGAGTGGGTGGACACTCCAAAAGGCTTCTAACCCAGTTCAAAGGTTCTTTTATGGAAGAGAGGCCTGCTCCACCTGAGACCGCTGCTCAGGAACCCGGCTCATTTCTCCCAAACAGATGAAACGTTTCCGTGTCGACATAAAGCGCCCGGGATGTGAGAGCGATACACATGGAATATAGATGAAAAAGATGAGAGCTTTCAAAAGTTTTGTCCCAGTGTGACTGTGCATACTTACTCATATCGTTTGTATGAAGATTTCTAGTCATTTTGTAACCTTTTCACCCATTAGTAGAGAGTGGCAGAACAGATTCTCATGAAAGTTGAAGCATTGAAGAAGAAGCTAGACTCTGCGATGGCACTGGCCTTATTTCGCAGTGAAGACATCCCAACTCCTGTATGGTAAATTGAGTCACAAAACATATGTATGTGAAGAAATACTATGAGACAGTAGTGGCTTCATATTCAAGTCTAAGTAACCTACATGACTATAAAGGAATTGCATGTCAATTTGTCAAGTTATTGGCAAAATATGAAATCTTTGCTTTCAATTCATTTTTTCCATTTATCTTTGTTTATACGGGGAGACACCAATGACAGTACCAGTCTCTTTTTTTCATGGGCAAACAAAACAAATAACTACACAGGTCCACTTAAACCCTCAAAAATAGATGCAGGTGAAATTGTAAATGTTTATCACTATATTATTGAAGTGCATCAGTGGTATCAGTCAATGTACACTGCTTGGCCAAAAAAAAGTCACCACCAAAAAAAAAGGTCATACACTCGAATATTTCATTGGACCACCTTTATCTTTGATTATGGCATACATCTGCTGTGGTATTTTTTCGATTTCGCTTCTGCAATGTCACAAGATTTATTTCCATCCAGTGTTGCATTCATTTTTCACCAAGATGTTGCATTGATGATGGTAAAGTCTGACCGCTGCGCAAAGTCTTCTCCAGCACATCCCAAAGATTCTCAATGGGGTTAAGGTCTGGACTCAAGATGCAATCAAAGACTTTCTAGATGCAATCAAAGACTTTCTGTTATCCGTAAGTTAAAAGGACTCCATGTTTCACCACATCTACTGCTTATTCTGTACACCAGCATCATCCAACCTGTCCTACTGTACTGCTCACCATGTTTTCTTACCATGCTCACAGTTAAAAACCGTAATTCATTTACAAAAATAACCCACCTAGCATCAAAAATCATTGGTCTCCCTACTCCCAGTCTGTCACAGTTAAACTCTAAAGCCATCACTCGTATAGCACAGACAATAACACAGGACCACACTCACCCACTGCACCGGTACTTTACTCTACTGCCTTCAGGACGACGATACAGGACTCTCAGATGTAACAAAGCACGCTTCAAAAATAGTCTCATACCCACAGCCATTATTAACTTGAACAATTTATAGACTACGGAACTCTAATTATCATTATGCACTTTTACAATGTCAATTACCTGCCTTTGTGTTTGTCCAATATATGTGATGTGTTTGTGTGGCATTGTATGTATGTATGGCGTTTTTCTCTGTGTTTTTGACTGTGAAGACAAATTTCCCCTCGGGGACAATAAAGTAACTAACTAACTAACTAACTCTGTGGTGGACAATCCATGTGTGAAAATGCTCATGCTCTCATGCTCCCTGAACCACTCTTTCACAATTTGAGCCAGATGTATCCTGGAATTGTCATCTTGGAATATGCCTGTGCCATCAGGGAAGAAAAAATCCATTGATGGAATAACCTGGTCATTCAGTATATTCAGGTGTCAGCTGACCTCATTCTTTGAGCACAGACTGTTGCAGAACCTCAAGTAATTATCCAATAAGAGGCCCGTACCTCTTTGCTTAGTTAAATCCAGGTGGTGACTTTTTTTTGGCCAGGCAGTGTATCTAGTTTGTGTGTCCTTGTGTGAAGCAAAATTACCAAAAGCTTTTTTTTTTGCCATTTCAGTTATAGTGTGGCAAGTCTTAGATGTAGACCATAATGAGATCTTGTATTAGTTCACATATCAAAGTTCAAAAAGCAGGTGAGATATTCAGGCAGTCTATCAAGTAATCCCTTATGAATACATTTCATACAGTGTTGTTCTCTTCTGACAGATAGCGATGGCCAACCTACTTTTTCATCGAGTGTACAGTGATGGGTTTTAAATTTATCACCTGTTATGAAACAAAGGGCTGAGTGAAAGAATGTATCTATAGGGTTCAAAGTGAAGGCTGCATGTATATTTTATCTCCATAATCTAGTACAGAAATAAAGGTTGCTTGAATTTTTTTTTCTTTAATTCGATCTAATACAAAATTTCTTTCTATGATAAAATGATGATTTTGATTTAAACTGACACAATTCTGAGAAACCCAAAATATTTACAGGTGGTGACTCTTTAAATCCATGTAGTGTATGCAGATTTGTAGCTTGCACATCACTTACATAATTTTTTAGGGGGGGGAAATCGTATACTTTGTCGTATTTGCATTCAGTGGCAATTTAGGATTTTTGATGGGATTATGGATTTCATGAAAATCTTGCAACAATTTTAAAATCTCCTTATCAGCAGAGGGAGCACTTGCATACAAAACAGCGCCATCTGCATATAAAAGTACTCTTACTTACTCGTAAACTGCAATCAATGGAATTTATAAATATAGTAAAATGTAGCAGGCCCAAAACTGAGCCTTGAGGCACCCCGTTGCTTAAAGAAAAAGAAAAAAAAAACAAAAAAAAAAGATTTAAACCCATCGACTACAACTGCCTGGGTTCTGTTTGAGAGATAATTTTGGAACCAGTTACATAGGGAATTGTCAAATCCAATATGCTTCAGGCTCTTTAAGAGGATTTTATGATCTACTGAATCAAAAGCCTTAGTTAAATCAATGAACCGAGCTACACAATCTTGTTTGTTACCAAGAGCTCTGAAAATGTCATTTAAAACTTTTGTGGTTGCAGTGACAGTATCATGCCCTTTTCTGAAACCCAAGTGATAAGACTTCAAAATAGAGCATTTATTTCAATAAATTATAACTTGATTTGCAACTAATTTTTCTAAAACTTTTGCAAGACAAGGCAATTCAGATATTGGCTTTACATTTTTTTTATTGTCCCACTGTAATGTAAAGTCAAAACATGTGCAGTTTTTCCATAATTCGTGTAAAACTACCATTGGAACTGATATATTAAAAATATGTAAAGTTAAATATGGGGCAGCTAGTAACAGAAATTTTGGATCAAGGTCATCAGCTCCCGTGGACTTCCTCTGGGTCTATGGTGTTTAAAACCTCCATGTAAGTGAAAGGTCTTAAAGAGAAAATCTGACTGCTCTCTGCCACTGGTTCAGACTCAACATAATCGAGATCAAAAGGATCACTATTATTATCCAAAACAATTGAGTAGGAGAACAGAAGGTCCACAGACAGGTTATCTTTAATATAAATGGCAATACCACCTCCTTTAGATTGCAATGTAAAACTTTTTAGATTTCAATACTGACTTCCTTCACCACTTCATCACTTATTTTATTTGATAGCCAGGTTTCAGAAAAAAAAATAAAATTATATATATATATATATATATATATATATATATATATATATATATATATATATATATATATATGGGTTTGTTTGATTTGCCCAGAATTTATTGTAATCTAATTTAGATATGATACTACATACAGTAATATGTATAATTCCCAGCACCTTCCTTGTCTTTAAGTTTTGCATATCAAATAGTCCTAACTCTTTGGGGATACTACACGTATTTGCGACTGGCCGGGAGAAATTTGATGCCTGGGAATTAAGTTTCACACTAATATTGGTATCAACCAAGTTACCTCCAATAATTTCCTTCATGTCTATGAGATATTCGTGAAAATATGTGAAAGCTGCACATTCATTTCTTTTAATGCAGAATCTAAGCCGGTGGGTGCTGATTTACTCTAAAAGTCACGTGAGAGAAAATTAGTATTTTGCTAAATCTGGTGCAGCCATCTTTTTAATGTATCTGCACATTGTCCTTCAAATAAATAAATAAAATAAAATAAATAAATAGAGACATTGCGTATCCTATGCGTAAAGAGTGACTTACTAGGCGTCTTAGGTGCAAACTCTGGCATTCTTGCAGGCAGGCAAAACATTCATAGAGAAACAACATCCAAAACATCCAACAAAGTAAAGAACAGAATAGAAGTTGACTGTCCAAAGATCAAACAGAAATGTGTCTTCATCACAGCTTACTCATAAGAATTCACAACCCTTTAAGATAACACATACAATAAAACCAACAATGTAAGATTGAGCAGCTGTAAAACTGCCAAATCAACTGATGAGGAACTTCTGTTAGATATATTTATCACACTATAGTGTTAGAATACTTTTGAATGAACTTTAACTCAAATAGTTGACACCTTTAACTTTCCCTTGGGTAATACTAGGCTAAGTGAAAATTCAATGAGGTGTGATGAAACAATCCCAATCTATACTTATAATGACACAAGCCTAAGAGAATACATTAGGCATCAAATCATGACTTCAGCCCACTAGCTCTAAAGGAGATTCAAAATATGCTTTAACTGCTCAAACCTATTCAGTGACAGTTTTAGATTTTTTATGGCTATATGAAATGTATTATACCTGCTTTGTCAATATTACCATGTCAAAAATACTGATATTGGATTGCACTGTATTAGAAACTACGTCCATCATTATTTATTATTGCCAAAATATTTACTTCAACTTGGACATCACTTGTCTAGCAATTTCAAATAAATTCTTCAACTATTGCTCAAATATTTTCATGACTGATTCTAGTTGGGTCAGACATCTATTATTATTCATTGGGTCATGGGCTAAAGTGGGTTGCAAGTCTTTTTCTGCTAGATCCCTCATGACGACAAGAACTTTATTTCTTTTGGCAAATGGAATTGATCAGATTTGGATTCCTAGGTTTTAAAATTAGGGCAGCAGCTGCATTAGACTGTCACAATGTAGAGTTTATCATCCATATCTGGTGTGCCCGTCTCAGCAAAACATTGTGGATGTGATGGTGTATCTATAGTGGTTTGTATTGATCTAATGGCGGATGGTTATCGTATACATCCTACTCTCTGAATGTCCGGAGCAGATAACATCTTGATAGGCACACAATCTCACTCGGTCATCACTGATAGCAGCCAGACGCTGCCTTTCTAATGGACTTGTCTGGAGAAGTGCACGGGAGTTATATTTTAGATGTGGATGTCGTATCTAATAAGAGTAACTTTATATTGCAATATTCGTTCAATCTTGCAGGCTTTCAGCTAAAAAAAAGAAAAGAATAAAAAGAAAGAGGAAAAAGGAAAAAGAAAAGGAAAGAAATAAGTTGACTAGTAAAAGAGATATGGAGGCCATTCTGTGCCACTGGCCTCTCCGACCCGTATGAGTCATTTAGTATGACACATGACATGGTGGGTGAAGACTGCTCTACGGCTCGACACACTGTGTAGTTGTAGTGAGTCAAGTTTCAGTAATAAAAGGTTGCACACAAAGCACAGTAAATAGTCTAAATGGATAATTGTGTTAGCAATGCATTCAACTCATGTTGTATTTTTTGACAATCAAAAACACATAACCCCATCAAATTCACGCTCCATCAAGTCCGGCTTCAGTTTACTTTACATTGGAAAACTGTCGCCATCTCTTTGTAACTGCTGCTGTCAGACTTGTCATTTTGGTCTTAAAATGTTTGTATTAACCCTCTCCACATGATCCTGGTATTTTTATTTCACTATTGTGTCCCTAAATCAACATATGAACATTAATAACAGACAAATCAGACATCTTCTTTCCTCGAGGTCGCTCCTGCTAGTTGCTAAGTGCCCACTCTCTGCTAAACTAGCGGTGCAGGCAGGAAGGGGTATCATAGCTCTTTGGCTGCTATGATAGTTGCAATCGTAATTCCAAATATGGAACTTTGCTTCAAATTCACCATTATAACTGCTATCCTTGACGAGCTACATTTTAATGGAGCCGAGCGATATGGGTGATGTCACACTACTTTAGTAGACTTCTTTATACAGTCCATACTCTGTACTAAGTATACTATGGTAACCACAGCTGCCCTGGGGTAGGCAGATGAAAATTAAGCTGCCAATCTGCGCCATCGGCCCCTCTAACCACCACCAGCACTCATGCACACAACGCATTCATACTAAGCATTGTGGATTAAGTGTTATGCCTAAGAGCACAACAAAAGCACTGGGTAGCTGGGATTGGACTACCAGCCTTTTGGCTATAATCAATCAACCTGTGCCACTGTCACATTCATCATCTCCACAGCATTACTTTGCACTGATACTTCTTCATGAACATTAGTGCAACACTTGGGGAACAGTTATAAGAGTGGACTATATTATCCCACTGTCAGACTGTCTTGCATTGAAACACCCTTGATATCTTCGCCCACATGATTTAAACAGTTATACCCTTTTATTAGCACTATTGGTGTAAGAGGGGTGAAGTATGCTAATCCCATATAGTTCCTTGTATCTCCTCTTCACTACACCGTTCTGAGGTTTGATAACCATTAGCGCCATCCGCAGAGACAGGTGCACTATCAAACTGCTCTTCGAACTCATTTTCCACATATGATTACTGGTGTGCCTTCAGAGCCTCGCCGCAATGAGCTAGATGAAGTCTGGGGTCAATCAGACAGAATCGCATTTAAATTGAAGAAACAAAAGCATTTAGTCAAGTCTCAGTGGGTTTCTACCAATAAGGATTTATACAGGCTTGGTTTATTATGGAGCTTGCCACTAATTTCAGCACTCTTGGTACAAAATGGCTGTAATGCGTATGATTTCTGTTAGAACACTTTTAATCTCATGCTTTTATTGCAAAGACTAAGGTTATGGAAGTTGAAATATTACAACAATTACAACTTTGTATTTGAGCTACAGTACAGATATATTGTATAAGCTGCTCTTGAAGTAAAAATAAGTCAGTTGAGTACAGTCTGCATCTAATTAGAAAGCATTTTATTGTCTGATAATCAGGAAGTGCCTGTTAGCTTTACAGTTATGGCAAAACTGTGGACCCATTATGTGAAAAACCCTATGTTAGGAAAGGTCAATGAGGAAAAAACTTTGGACCACTGCATCATTTGACACGAACTAGTTCTGTTTTTCACATAAAGTTACAGCACCGCTTTCTTGGTTTAGAGATCAAAGATTAATACTGAATTAAAAGTATAAGTAAAAGTGTGTATATTGCAGAATAAGGTATCCTATAGAGGGAGCATTTTCACTGAAGGCAATGGTAAAATTTTCACTTTATTGAGTCACTATTGGTCTTGTATTTCTGCCTCTCTGCCAATTCTTTGTCTGGTTTCAAATCCTCAACTCTTCAAATGAAAATGACTTATTTTGCATTTGGACTTTTACATTTTTGCATTTCACAGTGACTCAAATATTAAATCCAAAAAATTGTAGCATGACATTTTCAGGTATAAACTGGTTACGTTTTTGATTCATCTTTCAGGAGTGTGGGCCCCTACAATATTGATTTGTTTGGTCTGGTGGTCAGAAAGTCTCTAAAATGAGTTATTCACCTTATTACATATTACTAGATCAATAAGAGAGCCATTATTAGCATTAGCACGTTTGATGTGGTATGGAAGTAGCAGGTAAGACTGCAGAAGCCTTCATCCACAGTAGACTTGATAAAGTAGGGCATATTATAATGATGAAGAATTATTAAAGAGCTGATAAGGAGACACATGGAACAGAAAATGTCATGACCCTCAGTATCTTTTCATCTGCTCAATGATTCAACATCAGCAGTTCCTCTTGCTGTCTCTTCTTTTAAACCACCAGAGATTCTGTTCTTTTGTTCTTATTCTGTGCATTAGAGTTATGTGATAATGGAAGTTAGCCTTGTTAGCTGTCTTGAACCAGCACATTGTTGTATCTTGTCTCTTGTAATTGTTAGGTAAAATGCATTTATTTCATTTGTTTTTTTCCCTTTTACTGATAATTGTTATTCTTCTGCTGTTCCTGCACTTTGTGATGAAACACTTGAGACAAATAAAGGTTATCTTATCTTTAAATCTCCTATATTTCAAAAAATTGACTCCTGTGAGTTTTAAGCCATGTTAAAGTGTTGCTACCTCCTCAAAAACATACGTGCAGTTTTGTTTCATTCACACATGTTTGAGTAACTCTTTATTATTACCCTGTATACATCTCAAAATGCTCTGTTCCACTTTGTGATGTCATGTAGTCCTAGTTTTAACGTTAAAAGCTACGTTTTACCTTTTGATCCGTAGAGATTGTTAATTCCAGGGCTGAAATCATACAGTTTATTGTAGCTAAAGACTATGGAGTTTAAGAACACATCCTTAACTATGCAAGGTTTGTGTGTTAAACATGTGTGAATGAAACAAAATGCAAATCCAGGTATGTTTTTGATGACAACATTATAACATAGATCAGAACATGGTGTAATACAGGCCCTTTAAAAAGACAGCCATAGTGTCACCACATCTTGGGCTGATAGTGTACTGCTTCAGAATGTATATTTGTGGGCGACAACATGATTTTATTTCCCTATTATCCAGATGACTAAAGATCTGTCTGCATAAGATATAACTGAACAAACATGTTTTAATCCTGTTTTTAGAGTGAGCACTTTAATTATTCATGAGCAGCATGGGTACTTGGTTGAATGTAATCTCTGTAGTCTCTGCATCACCATTGAAACGCATCGCCATTTAAATTGAGGGCATTTGACAACTTTGTACAATGAAGATAATAAAAGTGGATTAGAAACAGGAACATGTTTTAGGCCTACAGGAAAATAGATGAATGGGGACACACTGAACCTATATTTACAAGTAATCGAACTAAAGTTATAGAACTAAATTCACCAAGTCCTTATAAGTTATAGTGCTACTGCCAGTTCCCTTTCAAACTCTCAAACTGGAGCAAAGTGAGAGATCAGGCTGTGAGGGCTAAAATTGGGTTTGTGCATAGTCCAGGAATATGCTCTCTTTGTAAACACAGTGGAACAAAAAAATACAAAGACAAAACCAAAGTGTGTAGCAATGAGGGTGGATTCTCTAAAGATGTGACCTTAAGGCTTAACAAAAGTTCCTGTTTTTGCAAAAATTGATGTGTTAGTTATAAACGGAGCTTCATTATGACTTGTCCAAAACTTGAAATATTGACTATTATATTAATTACTAGACTATATAATGTCTAACTTAGGTAAGTAAGGTCCACTGCAAAAATTAACTAGCTGTTTTTCACATTTTTAAAATGTGCCTGTGGTAACTGAGGATAAAATATTCAAATGGAATAAGCTGACATAATTTTTAGTTTGAGTAGTTGGACTTGACTTTTTGAGGTTGATCTGTAACACATCCATTCTACTGAAATATGGATAATCATATGGTGCTAATATTGAAACTGAAATGTCCTATTTAGAATATGCCCTGTTTCTTGGAACAAAAATCACTTACATAGACAATTTCTTTTTTTTTTTCTTTTTTTTTTTGGGGGGGGGGGGGGTCACCAATATTAGAGAAGGACATTGCTGTTCCAGATTTAGCTTCCGACTCCTCATCAGTGCTCCGTGGTTCTTTCGAGCCTTATAATGAAGCCTACACCTTTCACTCATCCATCTCCATCCATTAGGCAGCCAGGCCCACCGCAGCCGCATCTGGACTCGCATCTTTAAGCTTTAATACATTCTGAATAATTAAGACCTCCTCTGCTCTAAGCTCGGCTCATTTTGACATACAGCCACCAAGCCAGAGGGGAACGGAACGCTAGCAATGTGCAACCGGCGCCCAGTACAGGGAGATCAAACCGACTGCACAAGTGGGGCTGCATGTGGCACTAGGAGCAAGGCATTCTAGGAGCTCTTGGGCTTATGGAGAGTGTGTATAAATATGTGCATATTAACCTAGTTGCTAGCTTCAGTGGACTGCGGCGTGGTAGAAATATGGGGGTTTGTACCGGCTCACTTGTCTTCCTGATTTATTTACTAATTAGCAGCGTGAAGGCTAACGCTGATTCACATATTTATATCCACCTTTAGTCATCTGGTGACTAACCCACCGTCTAATGATTATCAATGATGCTAGGCTAATGCAGCTACCGGATCAGGGGCAATGCATCATGGGTAGTTTACAGGGAGTGGAAGAAGGTCAGTTTGAGAGAGGATGGTAAGCAAATCTGAAAAGGTGAGGGCATTTCTCAGACAAGACGTATTCATGAGAAATCCAGCTCATTGCAAATTCATAAGAAGCTTTTTTTAAAAGAGAGCAGAATATTATTTTATGGGGTGCACTATGTACCTTTACTGGTGATGGTGGTGGGGGTCAGTTAACTGCTTGTCTCCATGGAAATATTGTTTTTCATGGAATATTCCACATCATGTCATTCAGTTTCTATCTTGACTTTATTCTATTAGACATGTTTTTATTACTCGTGCGGCAGGTACAAAAGTTACACAGTGCACATTTAAAAGTTGGAAATTGAAGTTGCAAAATGCAAAATATTGGTGTAAGAAAATAAAATTAAAAAGTAACCAATTATTTATTTAGGAAATAATATGCACTTTCACAAGTTTCTGTTATGCTAACTGCTAAGAATCAGTAGTCTGCAAGACAAAGTGTCTGAGAAATATTATATTAATGAATCGTTTCTTTTTTTTTGGTTTGTTTTCTTAATAATGTAATGTTATGTTTTTCTGTGGTGGTTAAAGAAAAAAGCTGGGATAATGAAAACATAATGGAAAATCAGCCATTGTCAGATTGATGGCGAAGTTTGTAAAAGTAGTTTAGAACTTGAAGCGACACACTGAAACCAAAATAGACATCTTTTCATACTCTGTTTTCTGGTGACATATTCCCATTGTGAAAGTGAGATTAGAATTACTTTTGTGGAAAAAATGAGTGGTTTAAATAAAAAAGTGACTTAGTTGCGATCATTCCCACATATGAGTGATGTGGGCATAGATAACAAATTCTAACAGTAAACAACGGGGAGATAAAAGTAAAGCTGTGGATCTTTAGTCATTTAGTCGATTAATCGGTCAATGATGTCTTTGTCGACTAATCATTTTATTTAGGCTATAAGGATTTATCTGGGACAACAGCAGAAAAGAGCTGCTAGCGAATATTTATTTTGAGAGGTTTTGTCACGCCACCTCATAGTCGATTAATCGATCGACAGGACATATCTTTAGTTGACCAAGAATTTCTTTAATCGACTACAGCCCTAGAGAAAAGCGTTAGTTGAAAAAGTGCCGAGAGAATATGAGGGAGCGTGCACACATCAGTGCATTCTGAAGTGAAAAGGTCAGCGGCCTATAGTAAAATAAACAGTTTAATGCAGAACGGGCCAAGATTATAATGAGCTATGCCTCTGAAAGCTCGCACAGGCTTCACAGAGCCACCATCTTAATGAATACATCGGGCCAACGCTGTCTCAGGGCACACGATATGGAACAATGCAATCAACATGAAAGTTACTATTGTACTTTTTTGCATAATGTTAGTGACAAAAATAAGAACTGCCACTGTTTGTTTGCGTGAAAAGTAATCTCATTTAAATTTTAAAGGCACTGTACCTAACTTTATTACTTCAAGTTGAACCAAAGCACCATTGCCCCATGTGGTGTGAAAGTTAGTTGAGAAACAAAAAAAAGAGACTGAATGATATCACCTGTGTATTTAAAAGCCCTTTTCGTGGATGAGAACCATATAGAAGGGGTCGAAATTCCAAAAATGTAACTCCAAATCCGCCCCTGTAACTGCTAGCCTTGATGAGCTTTAATTTGACTGGAGCCGAACGCTATGGATGACGTCACATTCACTTAGTCCACATCTTTATACAGTCTATGAATCAGGCACATGGTGAGATGAGAACCATATAGTAACAACTGCTTGAGACTATCGCAGACACTTGTTATTGCCCCTTGTTCAGCAGTTCAGATTCTATGAAGAGTCTTAAAGGCCTGCATCAGACTTTGAAGTTTACAGGGGGTGTTAAAATAGGTGATTAAAAACTCTGAATGTAATTAAACAGA
The DNA here is from genome assembly GCF_009829125.3 of Periophthalmus magnuspinnatus. Lineage (NCBI taxonomy): Eukaryota > Metazoa > Chordata > Actinopteri > Gobiiformes > Gobiidae > Periophthalmus > Periophthalmus magnuspinnatus. The sequence continues at coordinate 19,995,360 of NC_047132.1, forward strand.
AATGAACGGGTTTGCAGGTTATGTAACACCATGTAAAACTAATAAGATGGAAGACGGTTCTGGTAAAAGATGAGCTATGAATGGACAAGTGCAATGTTAAATGGGTAGCCAAATATTTGATACTGACAGAATAAATTTCACTTTTCCCTGTGTCTGGAAAGGTTTCGGTATAGGCTTATATGTGCAGATTAAACCCCCAGGTACTTGAGACAATAAAAGTATTGAAGGCTGTACAGATGGAAAGAGACATGTACATTCAACACCCTCACTCCTGATTGGCCCTTTGGTTGTCCACTTCAATTTCCAAATAAGGAACTTGATTACAAATAAGCTGTTATAATTACTAACCTTGACTGGCTTTATTTGTGATCCAGTGCTATGGGTGACCTCACACTCACAGGATGAATCTATGAGAATCCATGAGGCGAACTATTTTGCTCAACAGAATACCTAATTAAAAAACAAACAGAGATATATTTTTGCTTTGAAACTTTTACCTGACATTCCACAACACCCAACAAACACTCCACCTCTCCCCCCCGTTCTCTCCGAGCAGTGGCGAAAACAGCCCCTCTCCAAATGCTTCTACTTCAGAGTCGCTGCTAATCTCCGCTGCCTCTGCGCGTTGTGTGGCACTTAGAGGCCGCTCGCGTGCACTTAACGGCCATTAAAACCGCTCCTCTGTGTTTACCAGCCTTTATCTGTATTCCTTTGTTTTCCCTTATTAACCAGGGGACGAGCTGCTATGCAAGAGTGAGCTTAAATTGGAGTGTTTGAACACCCAAATGCACAAAAGAGAAAGCAGAAATGCGCACTTCACTCTCCTGTCAGAGCTCCCATCTGTGCCCATTACGCTGCAGCTGTCAATCATCACCGCCATTAATTCATTTTGGGGACATGAAACATCCTTAGTAAAAACATGCAGAATGAATGGATGGGTTAATTAGCGGGCGGGTGGTCGACTGTCAGTCACCACAGAGCTGGGTGGTTTGGGCTTGTTTTAGAATGTGCGTTTATAGTGCAGTGAAATAAAGGAAGTGGCTATCTTGCCATGGGCGTGTTAAAAGGTAAGCTTGGTTTGCTTACTTAGAATATTAGAGCTCTTATCTTTTATGGAGATTTGAACTGGGCACTACCTGCTTTTTTTTGGGCTATGTTTTTTCTTGTTTTGCTTTTTTATTACTTGGACTATGTAAACATACTACTACTACTTATAACTGATATTGTGTCATGGATAGGCCTGTCATGATAACACATTTCGAAGTGGGATATATTGCTGTAAATAAACACGATAATATTGAAACCAAAACATAAAGCAGAAATATGACCCAAAAAGTATTCTAAAATATGAGCTGCAACAATAAATAACAGAATGCAACACTTATGTATTGACCCTACTACAAATACGAATACGAATACAAATACTACTACAAGCACTTGCTATACCTGCAACTTCTACCATTTCTGGACTTTCACTCCTTTTTAAAGTCTTTCTTCCCTCTCCCCATGGACATTTCATTGTCTAAGAAAATGTAAACACAATGGAAATAAGTTCTATTTTTTGGTTGAACGAACATAGAATTGTAGACACAACTCAAATGAAATCTTAACATTTTACTGTTGACTTGTGTTCCTCCCTGTGCTCTCTGCCCACAGTTGTATATTTACACTAATGTGATTGGATGCTGGGGCTTTGCAGTGGGCCCATTTTGCTCTGGATTAACACTCAGGTCCACCCGAGCGCATCCGATTCGTTTCTTTCTAAATTTGTTTCGTATTGTTTGTGAGTTGGTGCACATTTGCGTTGATGGCCTTCTCCAGCGCCCTGCTAATTTTCTGCCTGGACGCGTCTTCCGTGCGTCGCTGCTGTCACGGCAACGGCTGATTTATAGATATTTACACATGCAGCAAGTGACAGCGGCGAATTATATTTACTTAAACGCGAGACACATTAAACATAAGTCATTACACTGTCCATTGGTAGAAGCTAGCTGATTTTACTATGCACCAGGGTATCTTCAGTCGATAACCAAGGTGGAAAAGTGGGTTCAATAGATGGACTGGAAGAAAATCTATGGCCACATGTTTGTTGCAACCTTTAAAAGTCCTATATTACCCAAAATTGACTCATGTGAGCTTTAAGCCATGTTATAATGTTTTAACCTCATCAAAAACATACCTGGAGTTGTGTTTTGTTTCACGTGTTTGAATATTCCAGATTCCAGTGAAGGTGTGTGGAGTTTAAAAACACAGTGGAGCACTTCCTGTATTACCACATGACATCACAAGGTGGAACAGAGTGCTTTCTGTGTGAGAAGAACTTGCCTGAATATGCAAGGTTTGTGTGTAACTCTAGGTATGTTTTGATGAGGAAATAGAAAAAATGTAATGAAGTCTTGACAAAGATATATGGATAAAACATTGAAGGATGGGTCAAATGCAAAGAATGTAAATTGGGGGCAACGATGTAATCAGGACAAGGTATGCAAGCGATTGACATTACAACTTAGAAATGTCAAAATATTGTCTCTATAGTAGTACAGATCAGGTTCGCTACAGTGGTCAGCTGGAGAGTTCGCCCTCTGATCCTAAGTTTGGCATTTCAATCTCAGATCCCTTAAATACTGCTTAACCCACCTCATCCACTGTGTCTGGATAAACTAGTATGTAAATGTGTGTGTGAATGGGTGAGTGGTTCTTTGATGTAAAGCTCTTTGAGAGACTTGAAGGAAGAAAAGTGCTAGCCTATATATAAATGTGATATTTACCAACTAGTGATGGAACTCATTATTTAGAACACATATTTACATGATTCTCATAACACTATCTGAGAGACAGCAGAGAAACTAAACACAGTGGGTCAGTTCTGTTTAAAGAGTACAGAACATGCAGTAGTCTTCCAGTTTTACTATATGCAAGAACTATCAACATGCTTAATGGTTCTTCCCACATGCTGTTATAAGGTTGAACAATGCCTTTTAAACTTTGATCTACCATCTCAATATGAGTAGCAACTTACTCTTTATATTTCACAGTGTCAATGCGTTTCTTGATACCTCTGTGTTTTTTAACACAGGTTCATTTCCAGTTTATGTGTTTTTAATTAGTTTTATGGTGTACTTTGGGCTTTTTGCAAGTGTTTTCCAATGTGGTTTTTAACTACAAATTGCAAATAAACCTAACTTAACCTATTATTCCAAAACGCTCTGAAAAAAAACAAAAACTATTCAACTTGAGTTTGATGGTGAAACAAATCTCGTCCAGTATTTGTCCAAAGTCCCAGTTGAGTACAACTAGTTCCCGCACAATGGTCACTGCCTCTGTTTACACCTCTGAGTTGTGAAGTTTGTTTTGGATTCACACCAGCACTGAGAATATGATCAGATATGAAGTGAAGTCAGCTCCAGAAAATATGACAAATGCCTTTGGGAAGATAACCAGTGTAGTGTGAATTCAATCACTTTGGCAACCGACTACTAATGACACAGGGGGGAACTTTTCCAAGCAGCGGAGATGGGCAATATTGCTTTCAGCGGGGGCTTCGAACTGGCAAATTGGAACAAAATCAAGGGCTGGGGCAGATAAATGCGTGATGAGAAAGACGCATTACCAAAGCCCAAACAACAGCATAGACAGAAGACTTTTAGACCTGTCTCAAGTCTGTAATATTCAATAATATATTCATGTGACATTCCAACTTTGACCGTTGCCGTAGCAATTAGCAATTCAAAACCAAATATTACATCTTTTGAATGGCCAACCGTCCTCAAAATGGCACCATATAATAGTGAGCTGAACCCATGAATAGTTTAACATTTAGGTGGGAGGGAGATAAGAATTCTATTGTAAAATGTGGCTATCAATTGTCAGTTTATTGTTTTAACCTGGTTTGTGGTTAATACCTTTGTGTTTTCCAATGCCTAGTATTAGGTTATAAAATAAATTAATAAAATAATCATTTCAACATATGTGGAATTTATATTGATTCTTCCAAACCCCAAAAATATATATATTCATCTGACATCATGACATTAAACTCTCCAACACCCTAAACACAACCTATTCCACAATGTAAAGATGAGCCAAATCAAAATACTCCGTAAACAGGGTGACATTCAAAGTGAGGAGGTTACCATGGTAACGCTGGAGCCACAAAGGAAGTGTGGAGAAAAAAAAAAAACATGGCCAACCGGAATGAATCAAAGCGTGGATTGGTCTGCGGGGCTGGTAACGAGATGAGGACGGATGTTTACAGGGGTGTAACGTGTTGACAGGCAGCGACAGCGCACTCCAATTCGTCTCCACACCAAACAGGCTAGTACAGCTAACATCTGCACGAGGCATTAGCATAAACGTGAATGAAGAGGTAAACATGGCCAGAGAGATTGCAGACATCTGGGGCAGCCTCTGTACAATGTGGAGTCATTTTAGAAGTTCAAGTGAGGTGCTACGAGGGGTCTGAATGTGGCAAGACGGGTTTGGAGCTGGGTTTCAGAGAACATCTCAACTATAGGGCAATAATATTAAACACAGATAAAGGGCAGCTAAAATTAATACTGATGAAATGCAGAGTTTTGTTATATTATAGCAAGTTATGAGGTTTAGTCATTAATACAAATGATCAGGTCAACATTTCTGGATCTACCTTTTGGATAGTTCAGGTCAAAGTACAATGTAATCAATAGGAAAATCTGACTTTAAGGCTGGAGTAATGGACTTTTCTGTGAATGACCTCTTAATGAGTATATTGTAAAAGAAGAAGTTTATTATTAGCTGCAGACAGCACACAACAGTCTCGTTTTCTCATAAAGTATATTTATTTCTCGTCAATCTGATTGGTTGCGCTTGGGCGGTCCACTCCAATTTCACTTTGATGTCTGACACGTGCTGAAAAATTAACATATTGTGGATATTGGCAATGTGCTAAAGGGTTTGTGAGAGCTAGGGACGATTTGAATAGATTTAAATACTTCCTCCTTCTGCAGTGTGAAAATCAGGTACTCCAGCTATAAGTAGTTATACCGTAATAAGTGGAGCCAATAGTAGTAAAAACTATTTTTGATAAATGGTCGCATTGGTAGCCTAGTGTTTCCACAATGCACAATGGGAACCACTCACCCATTCACCAATTAGGTATTTTGCCCAAGGACACATCAATAGTATGGGAGGTAGAATAGAACCCTCAATCAGTCAGTAGTCAAAACACTTAACCAAATGAGTTACAGCTACCACAATCATGATAAAGAATATTTAAAGTGAACACTAGAGTAAGAACTCATTGTTTTACATTGGGTTTGTGTTTGAATATTGTGTGTGCTTATCCTTTTTTCATGTTAATGTTGAAATTTCCAAATATGTGGTTGATAAAGTAGCACCATGAAGCCTCGATAGCCTCAAAATGAGACATATTACAGTTATATACAAAAATACAATATAAGTAAACCCAAGCCTAGGGAGACGCTGTTAGAATCCACTTTCTGCAGTGACAAAAGTGCATTTGTTTTCTCATTGTGTGGGACAAACAATGAAAATGATCCAAGCCTCCAACCAAGACCAGCGAGACTTTTCATGCAAATCTAACATTTAGGACTGAGCCCCTACTGCCATTTGCATACAGACTGTTTCTAAGTGAATTCATTTGTCACTGTTTAGCCCCCTCGAGACTGCTGGCTTAAAGATCACAACATTGTTGCAGCATAGACCTACATTGTATTGGTGGGTTTCAGATTCAAGAATGTGATGATGTCATAATCCCAGATGGGGGACGAGAGCCAATTATTCCTAGTGATTACATTGTTTTTGCAATGAAATATCTAAAAGGTAAATGCCCCAATGCTGATCCTGCATTTTGCCAGAACAGGATCATCAGTGAAAAAAGGCCAGAAGTGATTTCCCTGCATTTTTATCTAGTAATTTTAGGTTTAGGCTTAGGCTGCGTGAATTGGTGATTTTCAGATGCTAGAATATGAAGATGTCATACTCTTAGATGGGGGACAAGAGACAGACTTCCCTATTGATTACACTGTACTATACCAAAAGGTAAATTCACAAATGTGGACCCTGATCATTTCTATTATTGACTAGACCCAAGAACTCACTGTATTACAACACAAAACTGCATTTGAACAATATTAATTTTAGCTGCCCTTATCTGTATTAAATAGGATGTTGCAATGTCATCTGAAACCCAGCAATAAAGCCAGAAATTTTCAAAATCACCGCTTCCTTAGCTACGACTTTGGTTTCCTTGGTTACGGGCTTAGTTTCCTGGTTTCGCTACGTTGTTAGATTCCATTCTCATTCAATTTAAATTATGTTGCTATGTGAGAGAGTGCAAATATCAGGTTAAGCGTGAACAGAGCAGACTCAAAAATCTTCTGGGACTGGTGTGTGTGAATGTGTGTTAGTGCTGAGTGTACTGACATTTTGTACCTAGCAATGTATTGGGAATTATGTGTGAATAGGGTTTATATAATCACACTTTATATGATCGCAAAGTGGTGGCCTACCTCAGAAGTGTTGACGCGCCCCTCTTGGAAGGAGCAGTCGCTGGCGTCCTGGGTGCACATGTGCCGGTACTTGCACCAGTGACAGGGGAAGTTTCCATTGACACAGGACAGGCATCTGCAGCAAAACAAATATGGACACAAGAATGAATTCAACAGCAAAAGCAGATCTGTTAAAAGTGCAGTATGTGCGTTTTCTGGTGGAGCGGTTCATCACCTGCTTGTCTCAAATATTATTGTATAAACTTATATTTCTTGTTTCATGTTTATTGCCAAAAAACTATTGGTTTAGTGGATTCACATGTTTGTCTCTATGTAGCTTATAAAGTTTTAAACCATTTTATTGTTATTATTACTCAATTTCTTGTACAACATGGCTTCTTGCTGTGAGCTGACTCCCCTGTCCATAGATCTGACCTGAACATGGCAGGGTAATTTCACCTGCATGCCTCTACAGAGATAGATAACATTAATGCCATACTGTGGAATATTCCAAAACATTTATGCGAATGCAAACAGGCCGTGAACCCCCTGAAAGTTCACCTTCAATAAAAAGGTTAATTTTAGTATTGTAAAGAAAAGCTGAATGTACAGTTGAAACCAGAAGTTTACATACACGGGTTTTAGGTCAATTAGGATTTCTATTTGCTAAAAGCTAGAATAATGAGAATTTTTTCAGACATTGTTTTTAATTTAGACAACAATTTTGGTAATTGAGCTAAAACACAAAAAGTTTAGTCTGATTTCATGTCAGACAGTACAAAAAAAAGTGTGTCTTTTATATAGTGTATGTAAACATCTGGTTTTGATTGTAAATCTAAAATCAATTACATAAAATACATTTACACAATTGTTGAGCAGCTCTTGTCATAAGTGAGTCGTAATGACACACTAATCAGTTCATTTCAAAGTGAGTCAGCCCTCCTCCCACAGAGTGACTCCAGCCCACTGCCACTACAGTACACAGCACTCACACATAATCCCCACGGGACACTGGGACACTCCATACAAGGAAGGGAGTTTTTTGTGCTAATCAGTGCCCCACAGACTTTCTATACTGTGTTAAGCCCATAAAAATGACAGAGGTATATATACTTCAAAGGGATGTAAAATCCTGAGAGAGCAGCACATGCCAATTGGACTGGCTAAGAACGTGTGCAATGACAAACTTTCTGCTTTGGACAATACACTAAGGGTGCGTTCTAAGTCTTTCAAATACATGCACCAAATAGAGACTAAACATGGAAACTAAACCTGGAGTAGAACAGGACCAGTATGTAGCCAGTGGATATATTTTCTTCACTGCACATCAAACATCTTACCTCTATCTGATTTCTGCACTTGTTAGATTATCAGTTGTGATGTGAGTAATATGATTGTTCACACCTGTGCATTTGTAAAGAAAAAAATAATATAAATAAATAAATACATTAATAATAATAATAATAATAATAATAATAATAATAATAATAATAATAATAATAATAATAATAATAATAATAATTACAACAAACTAACATGGCAGAAACGACTATTAAAAACTCTGTCACACACCTACCCATCAGGACATGGCCGCCTTCTGCAACACTCATCATCATTATCATTATTATTATTAGTAGTAGTAGTAATAGTAGTAGTAGTAGTAGTAGTAGTAGTAAAAATCCAATGTAAAAGATTGAAAGTGCCATCTATAATAATAACACACTGACAAAGCATGAAGAAGGACTTACATCATAAAGAACAAAGTGTATTTGGAATTATTCAGATTTAGTATCTTAACTAATACTCTAACTCTAGTTATTTACGTAGTTACCAAGCCTAAATCATTCTTAACAGACTATATGCTCATTATGAAAAAAGTAGTGTAATTACTATGTGTGTAGTGTTATCAATAACTACACAAACCAATTATCTCATTCATAAGTTACTTTTAATTATATCTAGTTGCATATAAATTATGAGCTCCACGTCTAGTTTTCCAGAGCTGGACCACTTGAACTTGAATAGTTTTCCTTAACAACTCCTCCAAACTTTGTAAAATCTCTAAGCCACTGCTATATAAACTCCTCCTTAAATTGTGTGTTAATCCCTGCATTCCCATATCCAGTTTGTCCTTGGGTTATTCCGGTTTGAGGGTTAACTCTTCAGCAGCCTGTTCCAATAATGTTTTGCCCCATAGTGATCTACTGGAGTGTTTCTAATCAATGCCAGTGGATTTCCGCGGGGAGCCGGTGGACTTAGGGTTATGCTAACAGTCCCATGTTTGTTAGTAAAGCTACCCAGCCAGTTCCTTTCTCACTATTAACCCTGGGGTGTATCGATTCCAAGTAGCAGCGGCAGCGGTGTGTAGCCCCTTTGGGTCCTTGCAATACACAATAGCATGTAGGACTGGCCTAACAGTAGCCGTCATGGTTGGTGTTGACGTGCTAGCTTGGTCCTGGGGGTTACCTGACTTGTTTGACAGTGGAGATGTCAATGCACAGTGCAGGGTAAGTGACTGCTGCAATATGGTCAATAAAATCCCCTGCTATTTAACCAAGCCTAGAAGCACAAGAGGGGTCGTGAGGCTTTTCATCTTCCCCTAGCTTTTGTTTTGGAACACGGACGATCGATGGAACAAAGTTATGCATGGGCAGGCTACAAAGGGGAGCTACTGTGTTTGGTAAATGAGAGCTTTGGGTCAGTATGTGAAGTTGTGGGTAGATGGACAATTAAATGTGTTCAATCAGAGGAAGGAACAGAGCAGAATGTATGATCAGCCAAATTGGAGGAATGTATTTCAAAGTGTGTGCTTGACCAACGTACACCGCCAAAGCTTATAAATAGCTATTTTACTAAATATTTTCCAGTGCAAAGAACTAACTGTAGAATCTATTGTCATTCATGTCTACCAAAAATTGGGTATTTTTAAGTTGGTGAATTTATCAGATTGTACTTGTGTTTCCTCATCAACTTCAACATCATAGATGGACGTCCTACTCAACGCTCTGTGAAGGGATTTCATAGGTTTTTAAACATTTAAATAGTCTCTAGTAAAAAGAAGCAGAAGATGCATACGATTTATTCAGGGTTTTGGGGCACTTTTCCACCTTCAAGGCACTGTAGGTCCATTCACACACATTCATACACCACTGTACGCAGACACTGAGGGCAAAGTGGGTTAAGTGTCTTCCCTAAGGACACAACAACAGCAATCATCTGTGGGAGCTGGAATCACAACACCAACCAGTGGATAAGTGGATCTGACCGCTCAACCAATGATCCAATGATGTCTACTTCGAGAACAGGGTGATGCTTTAGTCTGCATTATTAAATCACTTCACAATCAGTTCAAAACAGTTTTCACAAAAGCCTCTGGTGCCCCACTGCTGCATCTGGTATTCCCAGTGGTCTCACATTAAAGTACTAACCAGGCGTGATCTTGCTTAACTTCCGAGATCTGCCGGTATCGGGCATTCTCGAGGTGGTATGGCAGCATCTTCTAACCAACTTACTAACTTTCCCACCCACTCTTAATGACACAACACTTTCAAAACAGTTCTCGTACCCATCTGCTATAGTACATTTCCTATAGCACTGCAGTTAGGACTCAAGAATGTAAAAGAAAAAAAGTACTTTTCATAATTCCAATCCTACTTCTGTATCTGGACTCTGATTGCGGTTCTCCTGGAGGCCGCCGGGAGCACCTGCACACTCATTCCTGGTAAATGTGTTTGTAGCCTTTGGTGTTTTAGTACTGCTATTAACACTGGACCCAAGTTTGCTATTCGGGATGCTCTGTCTAAGGAGATATAAAGGGAGCATGGTCCTTTCTATTAATAGCCACCTTTCTGTTCCATCCAATAAAGCTGCGAGCAATAACACCGATATGCATACATCATTAAGTTATACCGTGCCCCAGCCTAGCACGTTTCCTCTTTAGGGGGCTAGCTATATTGTCTAGGAGAGAATTCAAAGTGCAGTCTGTAAATATGAACCCTTGCTTTCATAAAGTTAATTAGGAAAAGCCAGGTTTCATAAAAATATACAGCGAGTTATCAGATTGTCTTTAATTAAAGCTTTTTTTTGCATTCTGTTTCAGGCATATTGTGTTAAAAGGTTAAAGTTACCAAAATCTGTGCTATTTCTGCCGGTACAGGCCTATTGAGTTTCATTGGTTGGATTCCATTGGGGTAAATGGCTATAAATGTGACCACTATTGAATTAAATGCATTTGCTGGTCAACTGTTACAACCAGTCAAGTGGAAAATTGCCCAATAAAACAGTCCATCTCTGGTTCCTACTGTATCCGGGTAATTGAAATAACATGGCTCTATTGGACCAACAGAAAGCGTATGTTTTTGTCGAATTCAATATGTTGGGTTGTTTGGTTTTACAAGGGCTTATTTTGCGTTCTGAACATTTTGCCAAAATATTCAATGCAAGAAAAGAAATGTGCCCGTTACCCCACGTTACTAATGTGTTAAAGTGCATACATGATTTTTAAAGGTGCCATATGTAACTTTGAGTTGCCTGAAGTGTTCTACAGTATGGCATGAAACATATCCATCGTGCATTTATTCATTTAGAGGTGTGTTTAAGGCAAAATGAATAAATAAATAAATAAATACTTTGGAAAATCAAGCATTCATAATGTGAGCCAGCTCGCCTCTCCGCATATCTGACTTGTGGCTTGGCTTGATGGTGTCACCTGTCACCTTGTCTCCATGTAGATAGATCTGTTTAATGCCACGCTGTACAGAGAACATTCCAAGCAAAGCATTAACCTTTCTGATTTCCATGGAGATGAGTAGGTTGTGTACTCTCTACCACAAAAGTTACATAATGCACCTTTAGGGACTGAACAGAAATAAGACATCTATTCACTTTTTCAATTGGTTATCGTACAATTCTGTTTTGTATTTATGTATATTTGCAAAATAAATACATCTTCTGGCCCCTTTGAGGATAATGAAAGCAACCATTATGGATGCCAATTTAAATTAACACTGACCACAATAATTTTAGATATTCAAGAGTTGTACAGTTTATGTTGCAACAATGTGCCTAAACTACAAATTCAAATTACGTAGAAAGGCTTTGCTATGCTCAGAAAATATGAACTATTAGGAAAAAAAATATATACAAAAACATCCTCCTTAGCCACTCAAGTTGTCAGTTTTATTATTAGCCCGCCACACAAGACTTCACACATCTTCTCCAACAACATTACAACCATCCTGGGGGTCAGAATGTCATTGGTTAACTTGTAGCCCACTTCACCTTGTTGAAACTTTAGTAGGCGGTAACCATGGACCTGGAATGAGCGTAGCGAGTGGAGAGTCCTCCTTGACAGTGCGTGTGGGTAGCTACGTCCCTGGAGTGCTTCTTTTCAGCTGTTTGATTGGAGCCCTTTCATATTGTAATGGTCATTGTGCTTGTGTGGTAGGGGGGCGCTAACCTCTAGGCTGCCAGGGTTCAATTATAATCTATTCTCCATCAACCCTCCTCCTCCTCCTCCTGCAATTAAACTTTCCGCCGCGCTTTTTAATGCTAATTCCGAATATGGTGGCGGTGTATGTAAATAGCTGGCGGGGTATTTGCGGTGCCAAGTCTGCGCCGTCTGTCTGCTGTGTGATCTGTGGAATAAAAGTGCACCTGTTACTGTAGAGAGTTTAGCCGTCGGATGCTAGCTTGGAGGTGGTTCTGTCAGTTCAGTGGTGGAGTGTGCGTCCTTGTGAGATAGCATGAGAGCTGGGAAAAAAGTGCAAATAGTTGTGGGGAGGTTATGGGTTGAAATGCTATGCTATTATTAAAAACATATACATTCTCTTTTGTTCTGAGACTATAAATAATCCATTGGGGAAACAGTACCTCAGTTGGTAGTGTTTGTCCACTAGACAGGCAGACAGAAGTGAGGTTACCGACCACATGAGTACATAGGCACGGTGGGTGGCACGTCTTGTCCAAGAAAACAATAACTAGTCTGAGCTGGGATCAAACTCCTGACCTTGAGGTATGGAGTTTAAAAACACAGTGGAGAACTTCCTGTTTTATTTACCACATGACATTACAAGGTGGAACAGGTGGAGTGTTTTCCATTTGAGAGAAGAACTCAGCCTAAATATGTTGGGTTTGTGTGTTAAACAGGTATGTTTTTGATGAGGAAACAACATTATAACATAGATCAGAGAATAGCACAATATAGGACCTGTAAAAAGACCCAAGCATTGACGATTAAAAATGACTGAATCTTGATTAATTTGATTAATTAACTAAAAGATTCTGTATTTGGGTTATTAATAAAACTGGAACACAGGCTAAATCGTTGCAGTTTCCCTCCTGTGCGAGCCTATAGCTTGTTGAGCTTTAGACTTGTGTGCTAATATGAGTTGAGCAGTGCAAAAGGCTATAGCTCCCCCCAGTGAGGTCAGACACAGGGAGGCAGAAGGGGACGACAAAGGAGAGTGCTATGTACTTTGTAATACGGAGCTTTATGTTGCTGCGGCGCTAGTAATAACTGCGCTTTAGTTTTACTGCCCTGAGGAGTCCAGAGAGAGAGAGAGGTGAGCACGGACAATATCACAGTCTTAAAACAGCAGTGAGGAGAAGAGACAGAGCTGGCCTGACACCGAGGCCAAAACACTGCCTGGTTTAAGTACTCATGTAGTAAATGTAGTGATAACAAGGTTTAAGGATGTCTATGTGCTAGCGTGCATGTTAACTTAAGGTTGTAAATTATGCATACTCCTGTTTTTTAAAACTACACATGTTTCTACAATATACACAACACCAGTAGAGGGTGCAAGACGTCCAACTGGTGTACTGATATTGAAAAAAAAGGAAGTAAACCAGTAGAGGGTGAGTATTTAAAGAAATAATGAGCGAGATGGCCTATATATTTGTGCTATGTTCATACAGCGATATAATTGGATACAGTAATTCTTCTAAATAAAACAGTTCTTTGGTCTTTAATAATTTACTTATTTTTAAATTGTGTATAATTTGTACCCTTTATTTTTGAATGTTGAAAAGTACAACATTCAGTTAAATTATTTAAAAAGAAATCTCCATGAGACAAGTATGCAGGTCACAGCACCAGACGATGTTACAGGACAGACCTGTGGACAGGCGAGCCCACTCACTTTTTGCAAAATCAACTTTTTAGAGCTTTTAATCATGTTACAGTTGTTTCCCTCACTATTTACTCACTCCAAGTCTTATTTGGAGTAATATGTGCAAGTTTGAGCAATCTTTAATTGCTTATTTCCAAGACGCCATTTTGCCAATCAACTCCCGTTTTCATCACCATATGCCCACTGCTCTGTACTTAACTTCATTATCCAATTTTATTTTCTTAATCGATCATATGTGTAGGATTCAGCAGGGTTGCACTGCATCATTTTGGTACAAATTAGTACTACTTGCTAGTGCGATCCACAAATATCCATAAGAGTGGCCAAAAGCTACGTGATGTCAGCTCCCACTGGGCACCACAATTTTCTAATGCACAGGTCAGTAAACTTGTTTCTTTTATCTCATCGTTTTAGATGAATATTGTGATTTAAAATATGCAAATTTTAACATGGTCCATGGGTGTCATAGATTATAACTATATAGCAGACATAAGCACAATAGCAGTTCTTTAAGAATATGTTTTTCTGGATCTAACACCTTCTATTCTCCACAGATTTTATTGTTTTGCCTGAAATGTTCCACATAATGGCACCGAACATCTATCTCCATGGAGACAAGCAGCTGACACCATCAAACCAAGTATTTTTCAAGCAATATAAATGCCTGTATTTGAACAAAAGCAGAAGGAATGAATTGTTAGTAAAGCACTATAGCATTACTAAGCTGGTGGCAAACCCTCCACCAGAAAAGTTTCACAATGAGCCTTTAACTATAAATAAAACTAATAGTGATTTGACATCTTTCAAACAGCACAAAGGCACCGAGACTCAAAGCCGATGCTAGACCTCTAATCTAACACACCCTTTGAGTTTTGTAAAGGGAGAAACACGGGGACCAAATGAATCCAGGCCATTGAAGAGTGCCTGCGGGCCAGAGGAGTGGGCCAGGTGAGCTCTCTCTGCTAAGGACCATCACCAGAGCACCGGGCTACGGCTACTGCAGCTAATTAAGCGCCTATTACTATGCAGATCTATGCGCGGCCAAGAGCACTGCAGAGGCAATAAATGGCCTGATGAACGAGGCAGGCCGGGGTGAGGGAGGGGGTGAGGGAGGGAAGGAGGGTGAGGAGGTAGGGAGCTATGGAGGAGGAGAGAAGGGGACATGGAAAGATGAAAGGGAACAAGAGAAGAACAAGTGCACTCCAGTCCGCCTTTGTTGGAGCTCGTGTAATGTTAGTGACACGGGCATAAAAGGACACCACTCATCAGCCAAAGAGGAGATTTGATTATTTTTCGTCTAATTTAGTTTTAAGAAGCTGACCTGAAATAAGGTTTTGCTTTGGTGATATTATAAAACAGTGCATTGAATTGAGTGTATATTTGTGTTGAAAAGTGATTATATTTGAGGTTGTGCCAGCTGACTTAAAGGTAGATTGCGTTTTCTTCTGAATATCATTTAAAGGACTGCGATGCAACAAATAACAGCATTAGCCAGTAATTTGTCATAAAAGTGACTTATTCAACCCTCTACAGCTCGAATCTTGTCGTATTACAACTAAAATAACAAAAATGTCCTCATTATTGTGATGAAGTTGCACACATGATAAATACTGAGCCCAAAAATATAGTGTTTCAGCTTTCATATAGTGAACAATAAGTTGAGACATAAAATACCCCCTCAAAAACACACATAATTGAATAAATGCAAGCTAGACATGTTTAATGCCATACAGTGCAACATTCCTGACAAAGCAATAATTTCTCTATGGAGACAAGCCCGTAGTGAACCCCACACTACATTCCCTACATGGTGCACCTTCGGGACACCATTCGCTTGTCTCCGTGGAGATGTTATCGCTTTGCTTTAAACGTTCCACAGCATGGTTTTAAACATATTTATCTTGGATTTAATAATTTACAGGTGCTTTTATTGAAAAAAAAGAAGGGCAAAAAAGAAAACCATGCGAGCTTAATATGAGCAGGCTTGCCACTCCACAGATGTGACCTGTAACTTGGGTTGGTTGCATCACCTGCTTGTTCCAATGAAGATAGAAGATAATTTTCATACCTTTTCATACCCTACTTTTCAACAGTAAAAAAACACAAATAGTCTTATCTATATCTTTTGATTGACCAAACAACTTAATGTTACTACAACATATTAATATTTGACAATACGTATATTTCATTCATAACAAGTCAAGCTGCATTTGACTTTCCATTTACCACAGGGACCAATCTGCAGCAAACAGAGAGTAAACCAGAACAAGCCCATGACTAAATCAGAAGAAAATTAAATGCCTCTTTTTTTATAACTATTACTCTTAAAAATTAGATCACCTTTGGCATCCTTGCTCCTCCCACCCCCCTTCCTACATAATATTCTACACCACAATATAACACTTAGCCCGTAGCAGCAGTTATGGTCAGATAAACAGTAGTGAAGAGTGTGCCAGGTGGACAGAGGGGAACAGTGGGTCCTACGCAGCACCAGCCAACACTCATTTAGCCCAGCGCATGTATTTATTTTCACTTAACCTTTATTTAATTAGGGCCACATTCTTCATTCATTATCAGCCTTGTCTCTACATGATCCATTCTGTTTACTGCATCACTCAGGTGGTTCACACAGGACAACATCATCCTGGCGTTTTGGAGCTGTGCCATTTGTACGTGCTCATTTGAATGTTCAGTGAATATCAAATAGTATTTTGATTAACTGTGTTTTAGTCACTGGACGGACACGATTGCCTCTGAGTCGAGTTCGGGTTGGAAGGGCATCTGAATATTTCTAAAGTTACTAAAACATGTTCCACTAAGGTTAACCTGACCTCATAAATTGGATAAATTAGTGAATATTTAAACTAAGTAACTTCTCTAGTGGAGTGTCTGCCAACTGCTTGTCTCCATGGATATGCTTTTGCTTTGACTGGAATATTCCACAGTATGTAATTAAACTTAACCATCTTCAAGGAAAAAAAAGACGCAAGTTACAGGTCTAATCAGTGGAGAGGTGACCCCACTCATGGTAAGAACAAGAGTGGGTATTATGCAAGAGTATTATGCAAATTGGTTGGTGCTTTCTGCCATGTTATAACACTGTTCCAAAACATGCTTGAAGAGGTTTTAGACGTCAACCACGCACGTCTGAGTATTTTAGTGATCGCTCCCAGGTCCTATTCGAACCCTCCTTACTGTTAGCGGTAAGAAGCTATGCTCAGCCCACAAGTGATAGCGCTCTGAAGGGGGGAGTGACTCAGCGTAGAGAGCAAAGGGAGGGAAGACTCAGCGAATCAAAAAACTGAAACATTTAAAATATCTTAATACATTGTTTTCAATGAATACGGCATTTTCAAGACAATAAAAGATAACATGGTGATCTAAATATGTTATGTGTTAAAAGATAATACCCCTATAGGCCTGTCGCGATACATTTTGAAACTTGATATATCGCTACAGATAAATACTGTGATAAACGATAATACTGACACAATTTTATGCCACTGATACAATGACATCAAACCAGGATAATCCGCGTACACAATTTTTAAATAGCTTTCCAGTTTTCATGTATTGAATGATTAGTTGATATAGTAATTATCATGACAGGCCTAACCCCATAGAAGTAAAATCCCCTGCCTTTGAGGAAAAAAACACAAAAAACACATATACATACATAAGTTAGATATGTTTAATGCCATATTGGGTCATATTGTGCAACACCCATGGAGACAAGCTGATAGTGGACCCCACATTAGACACACCACATAGTCTATCTTTAAAAAAAATAAAGTGGAGTATGGTGTGTTACGTGATCGGGATGTATCAACTCATTTACATTTTAGAATTCTGACTAAAATAACCTTTAACAACATCACTCACCTGCTGACAGATTGGCAGATAAACATTTCTCTCATCTAATACAACATTTACCATCTTAAATACGTCTTAAACCTACTAATAACCTCCCCGTTTCTCGTATATGCAAACAGACCTGGCATTGACAACCCCTGCGGTCTTGGATCAGAACAGTGGATTCATATTAGCGTTAGTTAGATCACGGATAATTCATTTCTGCAGGAACAAGATGGATGCGTTTGAGTCTCCAAGGCTTGGCCGCTCTTCCACGTCCCGCACGCTTGGAGATCGATTTAGTATTACACTCACCAGTAGGCCCCTCATTGCTCCCGATTTAATTAACTAATTGATTTGTAAAAACCTTAAATACATTGAATAATGAATTAGCAGAGGTCACGTGAATGTTCCCTCCATTTTCCATTATGTGCGGGCCAATATTTTAGCACTATAGCTGCAGGGTAGTGGTAAGTCTGTGGTATTGATTGGCTCTTTCTACACTGTGTGGTGGAATATCATGAGGCAGCGTTTAACATAAGCATCTAACAGAAATACATTAATATCGCTGGTGTTAATTGTGGACTTACGATTGGTGCACGCTGCAGTTGTAGAAGACGAAGTCAACACTGGCGAACTTCTTCCCAGTTTCTTTGGACTTCAGGTAGAGCTTGATGATGCGCTGGTCACCTGGGATAAAACGATATGAATGAATTTGTGTAGCCAGTACATTAGAATAAGTACAAAGTTTTAAAAATACTTAATGTCAACGAGGATCACAAAAAAGCAAATACATGATCAGTTCAAATTAAAGGCTTACATTTTAAGTTAATGGATTAAACTTTGAAGAAAATAGCCATTGCTTTCAGGTTATTGCGCCTTAGTGTTTAGGCTAAAATATAATATGACAATAAGAATGTAAACTGATCTATGCTATAATGTTGTTTCCTCATCAAAAACATATCTGGAGTTGTATTTTGTTGCATTCACACATGTTTAACACACAAAATCTGCATATTTAGACTGAGTTCTTCTTTCAAACAGAAAAGGTAGCTACCACTACATGACATCACAAGGTGGGACAGAGCATTTTGAGCTTTGGAGATGTAGACAGTAACAATAAAGGATTACTCAAACATGTGTGAATTAAACAAAACACAACTCAGGCAATGGCTTTGTCAACATGAATAAAAGTTCAGAAGAGTCAGTTTTGCGTAATATAGGATCTTTAACAATCACAATAGCCACAACAAGCCTATGTGCTCAAATTATATACATCTGTATGTTTGTAGAGTATACTTTTTGTGATTAATTACACAGGTCTTATGTGAAGGATAGGAGGAGGTGTAAATATGTTAACAAATCCCAGTTGATATATTGTATAGTAAAAGCAGAACTTACAATTGAAGTTTACGTGAAACATTTCCCAATCAGAGGGATTCAGAAGAGAAGCAGATGTGTAACTGTTAGCAGCCTAATTTAAACCCCATCACTCAGAGCAGCTGACATTTTGCTTGTGTATTGTATTGCCTTTAGAATCAATAACAAAAATCTATGTGCCTGTTTCTGCATCACTGATCTGTGCTTGTAGACTGAGACATTTACACAGGCCGCAGAATGAGACACATCAAGCATAAATAAATATCTTTTTCAAACAAAACTGATGATCCACAAAAGTGTAGTTAAAAATACATAAATCAAAAATAAACTTTGGATTTGAATCGTCCGCACTGCAGTATTAGGTTACACTTTTCTGGAGGAGGATATGTAACTTGCTTGTGTCGGGGAGATGATATTGCTTCTGTGCCTATAGGCCTATGACATTATTATGATTATTATGCATTCACTTAATTAAAGGTGTTTTATTGCATACAAATGCTTAAAAAACAAAAAACTTTGCCTGGCAAATCCAGAATGATATCTCTCTGTATTTTTTATACAGATTGATATGGGTCTCCTCGCCCTCCTGCAATCAGAATTGTTTTTTTCAGTGATGCATGTGAAACGCAGGACCTCATTGGTCACCAATCATTTACAAATAAAATCACATTTATCTATTGCCTTTCCCTGAATCGCTAATCCACCTGTCAATGACGCCCATTTGAAAACGGGGAGATTCACCGGTGACCAGGCTCACATCTTCATGAAGTATTGAAGAAGTGTGTATTCTGGATCCCAGGAAATTAAAAAAAATGCATTCTGTCTGTGACCTTAGCTCACCTCTCCACAGGTCTGACCAAAAAATTGGCATGGTGGCGTCACCTGCTTGTCTCCATGGAGATAAATACATTTAGTATAATACAGTGGATCATTCTAGGAAAAGCAAATGCATCTCCATCGAGACAAGCAGGCGGTGTACCCTCCTGCTGAAAAGTTACATAATGCATCTTTAATTAAGGGTTAAGGTTAGGAGTTAGGGGTAGTTTCCAAGCCTGAATCATTCATGTTTTGTTCATTAAAGATTAACTCTTTGTGCATGCTATTAAAAAGAATAGTCATTATATATTATTGAGAGGGGTTTGAATAGTGTTGGTTGTAGTTCTGTTATTAGTACCTTGATCTCGTGTGATGGGAGCCACATATTTGGTAGCTGGGGACAGGCAGAAGACACGACCTCCATAGATGCGTCCCTCTGTCTCCACATAGTCCTCAAAAGAGCAGTTCACCCCTGCAGACAGACTAGGCACGTTCTGGGTTTGGAGGATCAGCTGCACCACAAGACAAGAAATAGGTAAACATCTAAAAGAATGACAATATTACATGATTAAAAAAACAACATACAGATAAATACATAATAATCATTTTGAAAAAACTGTACTCTGGTGCAGTTACTCTTTCATTTGGGAGTATTCAAAATACAGTTACTTTTCTAAAATCAAAAGGAATACATGGAAGTATTTGATATGTGTTTTTTTCTTTCTCTTATTAGTTATCAATAACTGCGTGCAACAAACATAAACATAAATCAGTGGACAAACCAACTGAGCTACTGTCCCAATATAAGCCAGCAACCTAATTTTAAAGTATTCTGTAATATCTAGTATTCACAATACAGTACTCTGATTAGGCCGTGTAACGAAATACGTTACAAAATATCTTTAAAGAGCATATTCAGTATTCTGTAACTAATATTTTTAAAGTATTCTTCTCAACACTCATGCTATTCATTTTGGTAAATGTGAATCATTGCAATGTAGGAGGCAGAAATTGTCTTGGTGATGGTAGGAGGAAGAGGCTGTAGGGAAGAAAAACAATGTTGTTTGTCCCTACACCTTTTTGATAGTAAAGGTAAGTCTATAATTTAGTGCAGGGTTTGCTATAATGCCCACATGTTCAGATAAAATTACTGTTTAAGATGTGTTGA
Source organism: Periophthalmus magnuspinnatus (assembly GCF_009829125.3). NCBI lineage: Eukaryota > Metazoa > Chordata > Actinopteri > Gobiiformes > Gobiidae > Periophthalmus > Periophthalmus magnuspinnatus. The sequence continues at coordinate 20,016,197 of NC_047132.1, forward strand.
TAAGACTTTTAGGGCTTTCCACAGAAATATTAAAATATTGGAAAAAAAAAATCTTTTAAAACAATTCTTTTCAATTTTTTTCCATCTTTCAAATGCCCTTGGGTAATCTCTATAGACTGTATAAAGAAGTAGACTAAGGGAATGTGACATGACCCATAGTGTTCAGCTCCAGTCAAATGAAGCTCATCGAGGCGAGCTGTTATAGAGGTGAATTTGAAGCTGAGTTCCATATTTGGAATTCTGACCGCGAGTATCATAGCAACTAAAGAGCCAATCCATAGGGAGGTTGTTGAAGGTAACGCTCTTCCCGCCCACACCACTGGTTTATTAGAGAGAGCGAGCACTGTCAATCAAATGTGTGGCTAGTGCTCGCAGGAACGACCTCGGGAAAAGAAAATGCCTGATTTGCCTGTTATTAATGTCCATATTTTGATACCAGGATCATGTAGAGCAGGTTAATATGAACATTCTAAAACCAAAATGACGAGCCTGACTGCAGCAGTTACGGGGAAAGGAGCAACATTTGGAACGTGGCAGCTAGCATGTTAGCTAGGTCCATTTATATATACCGTCTCTGCCAATAACGTTAATGTGTGTTTTAAGTTGGACCTGGTTTTATCTCATTACGTTTAGTCTTTGGACACAAGTTTAGATCTGGTGAGACCCCGAAAGCTGATTATGATCTGAAGAAGTAAAGGCACACAGCTAAAATCATTGTCGATAGTTAACATATTTCAAGCACCGTACCTGTACTTCAGACATGGTGACAGAGACGTTGTGTGGTTGTACAGACAGGCGCACACACTGTTCTGCTCGAGTGGTGAATCTCTGGGGTTCTTCGGCTCTCTCGCAGCGGTCCTTTCTCGAGCATCTTTAAAACAGACACAAAGAGAAAGGTCAGGCATTCATCGGAAAACCTTTAAGATTCCCTATTCATGGAAGCTAACTTCACTGTGCTCTTAAACCATTTCAAGCTTTATAGTCTGAACGTGGACTCGGACAACCTCACTTTCAGCCAGGTTGGAGATTTCATGGAGTTCTGAAATGGATAGGTAGATATTTGCCACAGTATTTACCACAGTTTTATATCAGTCAATAAGCATTTTGTGTGGAATAATTGTTTTAAAAGAAAAGATAGGAAGTTAGGAAGTCATTTAAAGGTCCTATATTACGCAAAATTGACTACTGTGAGCTCTGAGCCATGTTATAATGCTCTTACCTCATCAAAAACATACCTGGAGTTGTGTTTTGTCACACATGTTTAAGTAACCCTTAATTATTTGTCTGTCTACATCTTCAAAGCTCAAAATGCTCTGTTCTACCTTGTGATGTCATGTAGTGGCAGTTTTCAAGTTCACAGCTACGTTTTACCTTTAGTTCAATAGAGATTGGCAATTCTAGGGCTGAAATGATCCAAATGATTCTAGTGAAGGTTTGTGGATTTTAAAAACACAGTGGAGCACTTCCTGTATTACGACATGACATCACAAGGTGGAAAAGAGTGTTTTTTGTTTGAACTCAGGCCTATCATTCACACATGTTTAACACACAAATATATGGATATTGAGGCTGTCATGATAATTACTATACTGACTTATCATTCGATATATAATTTTTGGGGGCTCAAAATTTATCGTGTGTACTTTTTTCCCCACTACTGGGACATTTTTGGTAATTTTTTAGCAGTATGAGAATATTTAAGTCATAAACGTTTGAATAAATAACTAATAAATTCTATGACTCATTACAGATGCAAAGTAAGTACTAAAGTGTTTCATTCTGCAGTTTATTTACCGCAGCTCATGATTTCTTAACAACAGAACAGTTTGTGTGGTTTAAATCTGCTCTTGGGTTATTGTGTCAGTGGCAAAATTTGTTATCCTGACAGGCCTAGTGAATGAAACAAAACACAAGATATGTTTTTGATGAGGAACCAACATTATAACTTGTATCAGAAAATAGCATAATATGGACCCTTGAAACAAACAAAATTCCTATTGTTATATTTTTATTTGTCAAATAATTTAATGAAATAAATTAGACACACTTTGACCCTTGCTCACAGTTGCTATGTGTCTCAGTTATGCCTTTTGATAATGTCATATCTGCTGCCCAGGTCCAACCAGGAAGTTCTATACTTTAAACCAGCATTAAAAAAACAAAACAAAAAAACAAATAGGAAAACATGTCAATAAAGTCTATGTTCTAGTGAGCACTTTCACAATTTCCAAAATGCCTTCTTCCTGTGTTCTCTCTCATAACCATTTAAATATTTAATCCATAAAACGTTACAAAGCCAACATCTTATTATTGTTGTGTGGAAAATAGTTGGTTTGGCCACATGTTTTATCACTGCAGTACTGAATATATGAAACTGTACAGCAATTTGGTTTATGGCCAATTTCTTTAAAAGCAGGGTTTAAGAGAGTGCATTTTTGCCCTTGTTAGCAGATTTTCTTTTATGAGTACAAGTATTTGAGTCTGGCAAAGTCTAGCATAGACCCCGAACAGCTGCTCTCATTAACATGCATGTATCTTTAATTAGCCTAATGCCTTTAAAATAAAGATGTTGACAACCCAACACATAGTTTCAAGTAGGAAAAGCAGGAGAAGACATTGAACCTTAACACTTACAAGATATTTTTAGTTTTGAGACTAGAATACTGAAGTCAGGGGTGATTCTAGGCTTCCAAGTTTAGGGGTGTTTAGCACTTAGGGGCCATACCATGTGCAACAACACGCAACACACTCTCTCTTATCCCTCTCTCTCTCCATTTCTTTATATGAATCTATCTTTTTAGATCAGTGGTTCGAAAATGACCGTAGGTGTTTGAATCAATTCCCCCTTTGTAGACCTATTGTTTAGTCCTCCTCAGTCCTTCCTATAGGTACTATAAAATGTCCCACATGTGCTACTGCATTAAACTATATTCTAAACTAAAAATAAACTCTCAATTTTTTCTCTCTCTCTCTCTCCTTCTCTGTCACTCTTCTATGGTTGTTTTTCTTCCTGTGGCTGAACTTGCTTGAATGAACATGTGTGAATCAATTTGAGTTATTGTCATCTGCCAGGGGTTTTCATTATGTCAGTGTCTTACCTGGATCCTCACTTTTCCCTTAATCACTAGGTTTGGATGTCGTGTCATTTGCTTTGCTTTTTATGCTGTCAATCATAGTGATAGGTAGTTGATGGTGGAACATTTGACATTCTTAGCAAAGTGACTTACATCACCTGATCTGTCTCTGAATCCCATTTTTCTCCTTGTAGTCTGTCAGCAGTCATACTTTTGTGCCAAACGCCAGATTTCATCATTTAACAGGGTAATAAGCTATTTTAAAAAGTATGTATTTTGTCAATAGGAGCAGATCCAAACACTGTTTACAAAAGCTAGCATTTCCTCTGTCTGTGCGCGACATGATTCTGACCAATCAGACGGAGAGGCGGGTCTTAGAGCTGAGATACACAGCACTATTGGCTGACAGTGTGCAGTCCACAGACGGGGAGAGCAGTGTCTGCAGAGAGAGAGCCACAGAGTGATCTTAAATCAACTCGTTTAAATGTTTAAGCTGCTGATACAGCTGCAAAACATGGGGCATTTCAATGAAGATCCTGAAATTTGACATTCTCTTAATTTTAGGGGTGCTGAATTTTATTTTATTTTTTAAATGTCTTGGACTTGAAGTAATTTTTTACACTTTAAAAAGCTAATTTGTTATTAACTGTACAGATAAGAGAAAAAAACAACAAATAAAACCGAAATAAGACTTAAATAATAATACAAGATTGGACGAAAGAAATTCTATATATGATTATATATAAATGCTGCAATTCAAAGATAAAAGATAAGATTTTACACTGTTAAGTAGCACTGGGCTGTCTGTACACAAACGACATATGGTTTCCCAAAGGATGGACGATATGCCAGGTGCCAATAAAGCAATGCTGCAAAAGTCACATAAATTAATATGACAATAACAGCCAATTATTCTTATTTTAATGTTTTGTCTGGTAAACATTTGACTTGATAAATGTATAAGCAATAGTGTTTTTCAAAGTTGATTTTGATACTAAGGAAAAGGATTGATATTTGATACCAATTTTAATACCTAAATAATAGGACTTAACACGCTCATGGGATTTTTTCACCATTGATTATCTATTTTCGATACTAGTTTTGGTATCGATTAGTATATAATTTTTGACCCTAATAAGCAATCACCCATAACATGCTGTATTTTATCACTAAGTTCATGCAACAATGGGGAAATAAAACGTTAATGAAATCTCCAGTCAAAGGGTGACATATGCCCATTTTTAATCCTATTTTCTGGTCAAATCTTAATCTCAATTGAATATTCATAATTCACCCTGAAATCTCTCTTTTGATTTTAATTTCTTCCCGACTTAAAAGGACAAACCCAATGATGTTACGCAGTTTGACTCATGCCCTCAGCTTAGTGTGCCCTTACTTTCCTTCTACATGGGTTTAATACAGTGAGTGGTAACAGCGGTTGACACTTACACATTATGGAGCACACACCAACCGCAGTGAGGGTCTCCTGATCCCAGACACTCTCCACAGGAAGTGTACTGCTCACAGCTCTCCACTGGCACCCGTGTCACCTGCAAGAAATATGCAAATTAGCTGTCAGGATTCAAATCTGATGGCGGTTCATAGATCTTATGTCAAAATGCTAATATGCTTACAATCTAAGCACAAATCGACCGTCGGATTTTAAACAAGACGTAATGGGCTTGTGTCAGCTACATAGTTGTAATCTATGACACCCGTGGATTATGTTATAATTTGCATATTTTAAATCGGAACATTCATAGTAAAAAAAAAACAAGTTTGCTCACTGCGGTGCCCAATGGGAGCTGACGTCAGCGTAAACATCATCACACCAAAGAGCCGTGCAGCTGTTAGCCGTTCCTATGGATAGCGGTAGATCACACTAGCGAGTACTAATTACTTTGGGGTTTTTTTGTTCTTTTTTTATTTGTACTAAAAAGATGCAACTAGGTCTGTCACGATTACAAATTTTACAAAGTGTGATATATTGTGATAATATTTAAACTAAGTATGCCACTGACACAATAGCCCAAGAGCAGATTTATATCACGAAACATATTCTAAATGTACTATATTTTTAAAAAGCATGAGCTGCAATAAAAAGTAGGAGAATTAAACACTTTAGTACATAGTTTACATCTGTAATGAGTCAAAGAAGTTATTCATTTTACCTTTTATGGCTTAAATCTTATCATAACATCAAAGAATAACAAGAAATTTCCCAGAAGTGCAAAGAAAATGTGCATACGATAAATACTGACCCCCAAAAATTATTGTTCCAGCTTCCATATCCTGAACAATAAGTTTATATTATATTAGTATAGCCTATATGCAACGCAGGTAAATGTGTAACACTAATTAAGAAAATAAAATTGAAGAAAGAAGTAAGTACAGAGCAGTGGAAGTATGCCAATGGCAATGAAAACAGGGATTGATCGGCAATATGGTATCTTAAAAATAAGTGATTAAAGATTGCTCAAACATGCATCAGTCCAAATACAACTTTGAGAGGGTAAATGAGAAGGGGAAACAACTATAACATGGTTAAAAGCTGTGAAAAATCGATTTTGCATAATAGGTCTGCTTTAACTGGTTCACAAATTGATTCACAAATTTTATGCCGAAATATGTAAACAAACGCGCTGACAAAGTATGAGCACAAATCCACTGTCAAATGGTGTGCCACACAAACCACTGGACAAATTGGTTCACAAATCTACTGTCAAAATTGGTATGTAAATCCACAGTCAAAATATGTGCATATATCCAATGTAAAAGCTGGTTTACAAAAATACTGTGAGAATCTGAACCCAAGTCTTGGTACACAAAATTGGTACACAAATACACAGTTATAAGAGGCATACAACTCTACTATTAAAATACGCAATGTAAACAAACGTCCTGACCAAATATACAAATATTGATATGTAACCAGGTACAGGATAGAATAAGGTCATTACTGCATAGACCCTTAAACTAGCAACCGGATGGATTAGAAATTTGTATAAGATGGACGAGTGACTAGGTTCTGAAGGAGGGTCATAAGGCAAAAGCTAGAGCCAAAAAAAATAATTACTGGAGCCACAGGTAAAGCTTAGGTTAATTGTATTGGACAGAATTGTAAAACAAAACAAAAATATACCTCAGTGTCCCTATCCGAGTTCAGATTGTGTAAAGTCCTGTCAGCACAGTAGTCAGTTATTATTTAGTCAATCAATAAATCAATAAATAAATATCAATAAATATTTTCAGTGTAGCTTATAATCATGACATAAAAAAACATATCCCATAAAAGCATATTCAAACATCAAAAGTTTACAACATTTAAACACATTAAGTATTTATAAACCATAAACTATAGTAAACTACTTTTACAGTACAACACCTTTAAAAATGTACTAAAAAGCACTGTAATAAACCATTACTCTTAATCATGGAAAATAACATTCACATTTCTGTGCAATATAATACATTTATATTTGTAATATAACCAAAAATGCCCATATCCGTGTTTTTTACAGTGCAATATTAGCAGAGGCAGAGGACAGCGGTGACGTCACATACTCAAATCACAGCACTGCACTTGCATTAACTACAACAATAAAATAATAGCTGTTTATATTCTTGAAATAGCTTAGTTTCAGTAGTGCATTTAATTATTTTCATGGCTTATTTTACCATATAATAGTGCTAAATTGTCCATAAGCACACACTCTAGACATGCCCCTGCCATAGCACATAACAGCTTATAGGGAAACCCTGTGCTTTTTTTCTCCATGGCTAAAAGAGGTAGCTTAGCTTTAGCTGCTAAGTTAGCCGATAACTAGCATACACCTCAGCTCCTACAGAGTCACTCACCGAGACACTTTAATGGTTTATTTCATTGAGAGTCCAATTCCTTCAGCCCAGATCCCCTACAGCTCTAAACAGTGAATTTATCTTTAGCTTGTACCTGAACATTAGCATGTTAGCTCCAAAGTTGGTTGGCGCTTGTTTCCACTCACCAAGTTGATTCAAATACACAGTGGCTGCAGAGGTGGGTCAGGTCCGGTCCTCTGATCTCTTGGTTTATTGTCAATGTTGATGTATTCAGTTTTAATCATTTGGTTATAGCTCAGGTTGAAGTTGTGTGAGTGCTCTACCTCTGTCTGAAGTGCACACGGGGTGGGCTTGTCCCGGTCTTGGGCCAATCAGGAATCAACATTTCTATTTCGACCCATTAAAAGTGTGGGGTTACTCAACAGAAATGATTGATATCTCAGCAAATAAAGCTTCACATCTGGGTCCTAAAACACACTGGGTTACAAATATATTTACTGTCGAATTATTTACAATAAAAACACTGTAAAGTCATTTGGTAATTGGTTGGTGTTTGGCCACTGATTCTAAGGTTGGTGGTTCAAATCCTGCTCCCGACATAGAAAAAATAAATAAATAAAAAAATTATGGTAGAGCGAATACTGTTGTTGTGTCCTTGGGTAAAACATTGAACCCACCTCGCCCTCAGTATTTGCGTACATTGGTTCATGAATGTGTGTGTGAATGGCTGAGTGGTTAATTGATGTAAAGCGCTTTGAGTACCTTGAAGGTGGAAAAGCGCTATATAAAAATCACACATATTTCACAGAATGTCAAACTATGCACACGAAATTGGTACTGAACTCCACTGTCACAATAAGGAGCTACCGTCGTCTGTAAAAATTGGTTCACAAATCTGTTAATTTACATGCAAAAACCTAAATCTATACATACACACACAAATAATCTGTATTCGAATCATGCTGCCAGAGATACCAAATCTTCTATAAATATGTACACAACATATTTACACTAATATACTGTCATAATTGGTAAACAAATACTACTTTCAAAATTGGTACATAAATATACTCAAAATCTTTGTATAAATCAGCTTTCAAGATCTGTGCCTCCATCACCATCAAACACTCCTCCACACAGTTCTTAGAGTGGACAGAGTGCAGTACACAGCTGATTAAACCCAGTGTGACTATCGGAGGCGCACAGCTCTGGAGGTATTGCATTGGAGTGCTTCAGGGCATGGAGTTCAGCCTCTGACACATGTAAACAAATATACAGCCCAGATTACACTCCTCTGCCCACACCGGCCCGTAGTAAGGAGGCTGTTGGGTCTACAGTTATCAGGTGGATCACAAAAACGAGATTAAAAATGTAAACATAACTGCAGCAAACGTTAAAAAAGAGTGGACGTGAGTGGCGTGTTATTAAAAAGCATTTAGGTCTCCTTTTATTTGAACACTGAATAAGAACTTCAGCCTTTATTATTGCACAACAAGAAACTCGTAAACGTTTATCATTTCAAAATAAGACTAATGAGATGATTCAAAACAACAGGATCTCCCACATTGAGTCGTGACAAGACTTTTAATTTGGAATTTAACTTTAAAATCACACAGAGATTAATACAAATATATAAAATACAGTCCATTTTAATATGTGAAACACTGGGTATCATGAGTAGTAGTGGTGATGGTGGAAAAGCACTATGTAGTAGTCATAGTAGTCGTAGTAGTAGTTGTTGTAGTAGTATATATAATAGCTTTGTAATAGTAGTTGCAGTACACCGTCTTCTTGAGTTATATTATTTGCAGAAACAGGTTTTTGTATTTGTAGTTATCAAGGTTTATATATTTGTAGTTTTGTAGTAGTAAATGCAGGATGATCTTATTATACTTCTAATTGTTATTGGCAGTAACATTCCTTGTACTTGTATCCAAAAATGTCAAACTTTATTCCAATACTATGAAAATATGTTCAAATATGATACAGATTTTGGTACGGCAATGATAATTAAAAACACACTTTTTATTTACAGAAATTAATAATTTTCAACACAAAATAATTGCTTTAATATTACCGTCAGGGGCTATACCTTGAGAATAATTTTTGATTTATTTTTTAATCTCAGAAGCTAAGCGGGGTTGGGCCTGGTTAGTGCTTAGATGGGAAAACACTGGGAATACGAGGTGTCACAGTGGGGCACCAGTGACTCGAGTAGATGCTGTTATTGTGTCTTTAAGCAAGACACTTCACCCACAATGCTTGGTACTAATGCGGTACGAGGGCCTGATGCCGCAGATTGGCAGCCTCGTTTCTGTCAGTCTACCTCAGGGCAGCTACGGTGACAGTAGAAACCAGCACAACCGACTATGATGTGAAAGAATAATGTGATGTAATGCGATTTGGCGGTTTTGAAATGTGCTATATATTTCCAATTGGATTATTATTATTTTTAAATTCCTACTTTGTTCCGTGACGAATCAGATTACATTACACCAAAGGTTCCTTATCATTCATTCGTTTCGGCCATTTAAAAGTGCACGAAGCGGTAATATGATCAAACGCAATAGTTTCATATAGCAATGATTCCACCACTGACATTTTCCACATACATGCTTTAATCTGCCAGAATACACAGGTCGCAAACAACAGAGAACGCAGATGAAAGCCATAATCTATGCAAATGAATCTGCGCCTGATCGACTTGCACATTTTCCTTGATCAAATCACAAAAGCTGAGGTTCTTTTCAAGTCCGCGCCGAATATAAGATTGTATTTACAGCAGCGGGCCCAACATGGCGGATTGCTCATCTCGTCTGTGGATCTGCGCCTGCATGCTGGAGATAAAGATGAAACTTTAATGATCTCTGTGGGGAAATCAGAGCCGCCATGTTAACAAGGACATCAAACAAAGACGCCCCAATGTACCTGCCCGTTCTGCAACACAACCTGAGAAATATGCACGTGTCAGGGAGGCGCGGAGACAGACAGGAAGTCCATCCATCTACACGGTTATCATTAAACAAGCGCGCCTCTCTTCTCATTGTGTGTGCTATTATCAAGTGACAGATTCAACACGGCGTTTCGGGCAGGTTTAACACAGGACGTGTTACTAACAAGAGAAACTGACGGTTTAAAGGCTTTGTTCAGTTACTACGGTAGCCTTGGTAAAAGAGTTAGCGTCATGCAATGTTATGTTGTATGCTCACCAAAACATACCTGACTGGAGTTTTGCTTAATGTCCCCATATTACGTTATTTTCTGATCTATTTTATAATGTTGTATCCTCATCAAAAACATACCTGGACCCTGCATATTTAGGCGGTGTTCTCTCAAACAGAAAACACTCTGTTCCACCTTGTGATGTCATGCAGTGATACAGGAAGTGCTCCACTCCATACACCTTCACTAGAATCATGTGTATTCTTAAGTCGATTTAGATAAATCTTGCAATATAAAATGCACAAATTATAACATAATGATCCACGGGCAGCAGACACAAGCACAATAAAACTTGTTTAAGTCAACCACAATGTAACTAATCTATGTATATCGACTCTACAACACCTTAACACTTGTTTTAGTCCCATTAACTACACTATTAAACACACAAACTAGACTTTTTATCTATTACATTTCCTCATAATCAATAACACATCCCAAAAGGCCAATAAAGACATCTTCCATCATCACGAGCAGCAGCAAGGCCAAGATGATAACAATGACTACTATCCAGGTCCATTACAGAACCAAAGGAATCAAAATACAACACTTATAACGCTATTTATACCTCCCCTTTAGCGTTTCTAGTATCTCTTGTTAACTATCTTTTACATTTCATCACTTCATAGGCGCTACCCATCATCTCGGCTTTTTAAAGTTGCCCGGTCTGAGTGAAGTTTTCTGGGTCAGGCACTCGAATGCATCAGTGGCCAGTGGAGATGAACGCTCCGCCGCACACATCCATAAGCAGCCTGTCCACGTGGAGAGGACATCAATAACCCAGGGAGAGCGGGGTTAGGCCAGGTGAGCCGGAGGGCCTGCTGCAGAATCCTGATCACAACCGCAGCCACAAAACAGCACCTGGCTCGGCACACTCTCCGCCCCGCCACCATAAATCAGGCTTAATTTCGGGAACAACAGCTGCATAAGTAAATAAAGGAATGGTGCTGTGAAGCTTCTGAATAAACATCGCAGCTTAGGGGAGTGAGCAGCTAAGGGTTTATAGGCACAGCATTAAGGGTGAATTCACACTTGTTTTGTGCCAAGTTTATAGTGCCAGTGTATACTTGGTTTGGCTCTGCTGTTGCGATGGTTTAGTCCGTGTTTAGATTCCGGTTTACGCCTTGATTTTGATGTGTTGTGCGTGCGAGGGTGAATGCAAGACTGATGATTAATAAAGCGATTGATGTCTGTTAATTACTGATGTCTGTTAATACATATATTTAAATACCTTAAATCTCTTCATTTTGCAAATTTAAGCTATAAGGCAAATTTTCCGCTAAGCAAAATTTGACCCATTCTTCAGTTCATTTTGGAAAACAGTGGACCCAGCAATAACTAGAAGCATTTTCCCTATAGATTCTCAGTCAGGATTTTGATCAAGAGTACCGTAGCTTGAGGATTATCGACTCCACAGAGAAAGGTTACTCGCAGTCCAAGTAGTAAATAGTAAATATGGTAAATGGTCACATTTTTATATAGCGCCTTTCCACCGTCAAGGCACTCAAGGCGCTTTACATCAAGGAACCACTCACCCATTCACACACACATAAATACACCAGAGTACGCAGACACTGAGGGCAAAATAGGTAAGTGTCTTGCCCAAATACACAACGGCAGCATTCATCTGTGAGAACTGGAGTCGCTTTACCTTCAGATCAGTGGAAAATGCTCTTGTGACTTCCCTTGTTCACACTACACTATAGATCATAATTTAAGTACAGATGTGGTATTATTGTCTAATCGGAGTATTATAGATTAAGTGCTGTAGGGAAATCGCGCTACCAAAGTAATCAACACATAAACCAATGCATACAAATAACTCACTAATGTTATAATATAAAGTCTCATTTACGCTAATGTTGTATCGAGGGCTATTTTTAACTTTCCCTCGATTTGTCCTAAAACGTGCGGTGCCAACGTGAGCGATGAGCAGTGGTGTTGTAATAATTCCCTAACACGAAGCAGTAATAGGTGTCAGAGGTGAGAGGGATCAATAAGGCCTGTGCGCATAAATGGGACAACTCAGCGTTATGAGAAATCAATGGCATATTAGGGGCGTGCATGACGAGAAATGCACAAAATGTCTTTCAAGAACTGCTCCGTGTAACACATTTTAGTCAGAGGTAGCTTCAGCAGATATGTACATGCGGGCCTGTCATGATAAATACAATATATGTCAGTTGGAACAATAATTTTTAGGGGGCAGTGGAGACTTTTTGTTCCTACTAGTTGGGAACTTTTTGTTATTTTTCCTGTTCTACGATTAGATTTGAGCTGTACAGAGTTGATGCATTATAGATACTAACTACCAAAATTTTTCATTCTGCTATTTATTTATTTATTGCAGTTTGTGTTATTTAACCATATCGCAAATTCAGAATAGTTTTTAGGGAATAATTTTACTTTAGGGGTATTGTCAGTGGCATAAATTAGCTACAATATTATCGTTTATTGTCTATATTTTCTTCAGCAATACATCTTACTTCAAAATTTGTTACTGCGACTTCTAAACCTAATTTACTCAAATCTTGCAGTCATGATTCCCTGGTATTGAAGTAGATTGGAAAGGCGGCAGACATTAGCAGGCATTATGCGAAAGGCAATACAATGCAATGATATATCTCTGTATTTTTATGCAGTCTAGTCATCACTCACTCCACTGCACCTCAAGCCAGATTCAAATTGGTTTATTTCAGTGACATGTGAGGCGGATGAGCTCATTGGTCATCTATCATTTAGGAAAAATTAAATTTTGTTTAGTGCTTCGCTCACTGATTCCTTTTTTTCTTTGTAAGTAGCCATATTGTGATAATGACGGACCATGCATGTCCCTGATAGACTAATCCACCTGTCAGTCACACCAATCTAAACTGATGGCTACACTTATATCTTTGTAAAGTTTTGGAGAAGTGTGTATTCTTGATCCCAGGCGAGGTTCCCCGTGTTACAATCAAGTGTATTTGCAGTGCTTGTTGATGTCAGTAGGCCACGACCTTAGCAGAAATTCCAACATTTACCTCCCAAAACAGACGACAGAAGGTGGCAAAGATGGATTTTGTTGAGCTTGTGAAATCTAAAGTACAGCTTAGCTCTAGACAAATTGACACATAGTATTTGGATTTTGTCAGAGGACTCAACCTCTTACATAACATCAAAGTAGCAGCAGCCTTTATTTGGAAACTAGTATTGACTTTTGACTCATAGCTCAATATTGTGGAATGTAGACTAGAGGTTGGAGGGTGGCCTGGCTGTAATCAAATTGAGATGTTATCAGAATGGTGCCAACTTGCAAAGACTGCAGTTATGTCTGTAATGCAATGTAATGACTACAAAGTACAAAATATTCGCTCACCATGGGGCCTTAGAATATCACTTGTTAACCTTGCACATTACAGTACAGTTAAAGGTCATATATTACACAAAATGGACTCCTGTGAGCTCCAAGCCATGTTATAATATTGTTACCTCCCCAAAAACTTATCTGGCATTGTGTTTTGCTTCATTCACACATGTTTGCTTAACCATTTGTCTACATCTCCAAAGCTAAAAATGCTTTATAACGCCACTTTGCGATGTTATACAGTGCTACTTGTGAATTAACAGCTCTCTTTAAACTTTAATTCAGTACAGATTGGCAACTCCAGGCTTGAAATCATCCAAATGTTTATAGCGAAGGTGTATGGACTTTAAAAACACACTGGCGCACTTAAGTATTACCATATGACATCACAAAATGGAACATCGTGTTTTCCGTTTAAGGTTTTGTGCGTTGAACATGTGTGAATGAAACAAAACAAAACTCCAGGTATGTTTGCGATGATGAAACAAAATTATAATATAGATCAGAAACTAGTACGGGCTTTTTAATTCTCCTGAACTTGCTTAAAACCAACTGTAAACTGAGTGAATTCTGATTAGAACGCAATCAACTTGGTTTGTGTGAAATTGTTAAGCCCCTAACCTACAAACAATTCTCAACTTTTCTGAAACGGTTACATTATTATTCCAACAAACACATGATTGCTTGCTTTCGCGTCTTTAACCCCAATCACATTCCTTTCATCATTGTTTCAACCATTCTTGTAAGTCAGGCTAAATTGCACATTTCAAACCTCCATACAACCCACGTATTCACACAAACCCATCTTTTAAAAGCAATCTCTCGCTGCCACTCATCCTCGCCGCTCCATCTACAGGTTCCCCTCCAAAAGCATGTGTTTTTCAATCCCTCCTCACTCGCGCTGCCCCCGGTGTCACTCTGACGTACAGTCTCACACAAAGCCTTATGGGAGATTCATAGCATGATAATAGTAACTCGCGCTTGATAACTATTATAATGCTACTATTACAAAGCACGGGCCTCTTATGGGACACCAAATAGCGGCAAATTGCTGTCATTACTCGCGCCCGGACAAATACCATACTAGTAATACCGTGTGCGAAGGGAGGATAGGGGGAAGGAAAAATATGTCAGAGCCTAGCACAATAGTCCCCTGCACAAGTTTATTCAATAGGCTTTGTGATAGCGCGAGGATGATGTATGTCTATGGAGGCCTTCTATTATTGAATGCTAGCAAACATATAATAGGCCAGGAGATGGAAGATGCGCATGCAGGGACAGGGGCTTTGTCTTATGGAGGTGGTTAGGACCTAAGTGAAAAGCAGCTATTAGTAATAAAAATGGCGTTTTCATTCCGGGGCTATTTGCAGCGGGGAAACATATTTATCTAAAAAGAGAAAGTGAATTAGGAGATAGGAAAGAACAGAAGGGAAAAATAGGCTGTTAAGCATTAATTTTAGATTCCCAGTGGAGGTACATTGTGTTTTGCTATAATGTATCTACCAAAATTGAATGTATCTATTTAACAATACCGCAACTGGGAACGTCTATGTAAAAAGTAGACAAGTTTGCATATTTTTTTGGCGCGATAAGCTAGCAAGAATTTGAGAAAACGCCTTTTAGAATTCTTTGCGTACGGAAACGGCGACGGTATGCCGAAGCCACGATCGCTCTGGGGCACGTTAAAGGGAATGCGGCTGCCGAATGCTTGCAACGAACGTAATGATTTCAACGTCGTGAATTTGAACGAAGTGTTTTGCCCAAGGATACAGGAATGCCGGTAGATCGAGCCTCCGACCTCGCTGAATATCTCGGACTGTTTCTGCTCCATATATGTATACTCCTTTGTTTCCTTTTGACCTACATGGAAAAATTGCTCTTTAAATTGGTTTAATATCTTCAGGCAAAACAATGAACTGCATGTACCTCTGTAACATCCATTTTCAACGTAAAAAAAGTGCGCTATGTAAGTGTGATGGAGGGTCTACCACCTGCTTGTCTTCAGAGAGATGTTATTGCTTTTTCTGGAATGTTCTACTGTATGGCATTATCTTCCTTTGTACACACGTGGACAGAATTGTTGGTACCCTTCGGTTAATGAAAGAAAAACTCACAATGGTCACAGAAATAACTTGTATAGGGCCACTGACAAGATTCTAGACACCTGTGATGCAAATTAGTGGATTAACATGTCCCTTTGGTCACATTATTTTCAGTTTTTTCTAGGGGTACCATCATTTTTGTCCAGGCCTGTTTCATGAGTTTATTTTTTTAAATAATTCCGTTGAAGCATGGTTTTAAAGCAATGTCTGACTTTCACTGGTTACATTTCATAGAATTTTTATTTATTATTACTTTTGTCAGATTCAAGTTATTTCTGTGATCATTGTGAGTTTTTCTTTCATTAACTGAAGAATACCAACAATTTTGTCTGTGTGTGTATTTCCACAGAAACAAGCAAGACAAAGTCAATTTATAGGTCAGCTCTGTGGAGAAGTGACCTGCTTACAGTGAGAATACAGATGAGTTCCATGTGTTATATAATGCACAGAAACTGTTCACAAATGTATGGTGCACTCAAAGTCCAATCTGACTGCTTTTTGGAGTTTCTATAGGCCCTTAGACTTAAATTGGACAGTTTCACATACTGCTATCTTTTATATATCTGCTATCTTCTCGGCTCCTTCTATATATATTGTATTTTGACATTTGAAAAAAGAAATACCAGATCTTATAAATTCATAGATATAACACCCATTTTATGTAACACATCAATCTCTAATTCAAGTAGATTCTGACTACTAGGGGGCGCCCAGTGATCTAAAGGTTGGTGGCTCAAATCCCGCTCTCGACATAAACCCTGGTTGAGCAGTCAAATCCACTGACCCACAGGTTGACGGTGCAATTACAGCTCCCGCACTTAACACGTCTTGACCCCAGTGTCTGCGTACACAGGTGTGTGCACAGATGTGTGTGAATGGGTGAGTGGTTTGTGTCTTGAAGGTGGAAAAGCACTATATTTAAAACAGTGTGTGTGTGTGAGATATTAACAGCTTTTCAAATCATTGTTTATTTTACAACACTTTCTTTCTCATCAGTACATGTGAGCATACTGAGCTAATTGAGCTAATCGCAACGACACAAATCCCCATTCTATTTCACTCCTGTTGCTCTCTGAATTAGCCTCGTAGACTGGCTGTGCGGCGGCGGTGACTAGAAGCGGAAGAAGCGGGGAGTTTATTGCAAATAAATAAGAGGTACAAATGAGCCGCACTCATTTGGCCCCTGATGGAGGGCCTCTTAATTTGGCGAGTCACAGATGAGGGAGGGGTGAGCGGGGGTCAGGAGGAGCAGGATGGATTGGGGAAGACACACTAGTGTAATTGTGCTCAATGTTTCATTCGGCATATGGGGCCTGGGCGATGGCAGCAGCTATAGACAGGCTCATGTGTAATTGCCCCATTCGTATAATATGGACAGGGATATAGGTGCTATCACAACACAATGGGCTGATGGATAGCTTACTCTCACCACGGTAACATACAGAGATTACGGCTGCCTCAATCATTTCACATGGATAGTTATATGGAGGTTAATAATTGGGAACTGTAGGATGTGATCTCAAATGTACAAAATGTGTGTGGTTTGTAGCAATGCTGGAAAGTAACCAAGTACAAGTAGTAAAGTATTGTACTTCCTTTTTATTTTTACGTATCTTTACTTTACTTAGGCAAATTTTACAGTGGATACTTTTTACTTTTACTTCACTACATTTGAGAGAAAGTGTCTGTAATTTCTACTTCACTACATTTTTGAACTGGACTCAAAAGTGAGTACTTTTCATATGATTCGAGGGTTTATTTTTACCATGTTCGTAACAACATCCTGACTAACATTTCCAAGTTTAAGCTTTGGCTTTGAGCAAACTAAATTCATAAGACACACGTGCAC
This sequence comes from Periophthalmus magnuspinnatus, assembly GCF_009829125.3. Lineage (NCBI taxonomy): Eukaryota > Metazoa > Chordata > Actinopteri > Gobiiformes > Gobiidae > Periophthalmus > Periophthalmus magnuspinnatus. The sequence continues at coordinate 20,033,606 of NC_047132.1, forward strand.
ACTCAGACACCCTACATTTTAACGGGTACTTAAATACTTTTACTTGAGTAGATATTTTACCTGTATATCTGCACTTTTACTTGAGTAACAAAATTGTATCTAGTGTGGAAGAAATCTGACAAATGTATGGTCAGTGAATGAAGATGTTTGGAGGAGAAGCTCATGATTTCAAATTTCTTTCTGACCCAATTTGATCATGAATATGGCAGAATGTAAATATATTTTTCATGGCTTAAAGCAACATTGTGTAACTTTTGGAGAATGTGTATGCATGTCACCTGTTACTTCCATGGAAATATAAAGTTACAGCATACTGTGGAACACTCTATATTGAAATAGATGTGTTTCATGTTATACTATGGAACATTAAAGCAAAAGGAACAACATTTCCATGGAAAGAAGCAGGACGAGACGCTCTGCTGTTTTTTGGCTAAGAAGTTACACGGTGAGGCTTTAAATTTCTTCAAGTTGGTCTATTTAAATGCATCGGACAGAGGGTGCTATGCTGTGACATTACATATATATAAAAAGAGTGTGTTGGATGAAGAGGGCTTCCTGATTGGCCAGTTTTTCCAGTAGTGGAAGGGGACAGGAACAGTAGGCGACCAACAACACGTTTTCAACTCACAAAGACAATAGCATAGATTAAAGGATCACTCTGACATGAGCAAAGTTATTCGGATGGAAATGTTTTGTAATCATATTGTTTTTCTTTGATGTTCAGTATTGCTCCATCCCTCTCATTTTATTCTCCCTTTGATGGCATTATATTTTTTGTTTTTTTGTTGTGTTTTTTTTAGTTGGAATTGCATTTGTCCAACTTTTTCATTGTCTCTCCCTGTCCATCTCTTGGCTGCACTCTCATCTGTCTTGAATTTGGCTGGACACGCCGAAAAACAGAGAAAATGAGGCCATAGATCACCACGGCGACATGGACAGACCAACCTCACAGGCACCAGATGAAGCCAGAGCGGAACACACACCAGCAATGGGGATAATAATGACACCACAAAACAAAACATTTCATTCAAAAATGTTCCAGTTGGTGAAATGTTGTGAATGCACCATTTGAAAAGTGCTATTTATCTGTTAGAATGACAACTATCTCATATATTTTGCCCAGTTAACGTCACTTCACTGTCAAGTAAGTACACTGTGGGAGAATGTCTAAACAGCAGCTATACACACGGAGCGGGTTTTGTTTATCTATGGTTGAGATGGATAAAGCTGCCACAGCTAACAATCTGACAGTTAAAACATTTCATTTATTTATTTTGATCTTTTTTTTATTATTATTATTACTAACTAGTGCTTTTAATAAGCCTCTCACAATAACACATTTTTAAGCACAATATATTGCTACAAAGGAATATTGCGATAAATGATAATATTGAAAATACTAATACTATAAACCTTTTTTAAATCAATAGTATCATTAGAAACCCAAAGATACAACAAATAAATGACAAAATGAACCCATAAATAGCCATGGAAGTTTTTTTTTTTTTTTTTTTATGCTACAGCTCAAATCTTACCATATTGCAAAAGACTGCAAAAATCTCCACGTGATTGCAAAAAAAGAGTACCTGCGATAAATATTGAGCCCTAAAATATATTGTTCCAGCTTTAATATATTGAATGATAAGTCAAAATAATAATTATCATGACAGGCTTAGTTACTAAAACTCAAACTTCTAACTGGATTTTGATACTAAAGAATTCACTCAGTGCTTGATGTCAATTATGATACAACAATAAAGACAAAACATGATCTATTTAATAATATAATGTTATTTTCAAACACAAAATAGCAATACTTCCTTTATCTTAGCATGAAGTCTTATATCCATTCTGATAAACCTCAAAATCAGTCATTTATGTCATTTTTTGCAATATCGATACTTGTTCAAATGAGTATCTAGTCTTGATGACAATATCAATTAGTATCTGATTTTTGTGATTTTTTCTTTGGGAAATCTTACAACTGACTTGGAATGGGACAGCAGACAAGTCATCGGGTTCCCTTCAATATGGAACTGGTCAAATTTTCTGGGCTAGGTGTCTTGCTCACAGGCACAACAACAGAAGGCATCCTTCACTTTACTATTGATGCTGAAAACACCTAATAGTCTCATTCCATAGCAACCGTTCAAATGACCAGAGTACGGTCTACATAGGCCAACGTTATTACAAATTCGAAACATGATAAATTACTGGAGTCAATATAGACCGGGGCTGTCCAAACTATGGCCCAGGGGCCAAATGCGGCCCTCAGACCAATTTTTGTTGGCCTTCATGCCTCCTCCTAAACTGATCCAATTGATCAGGAGATTCTACTTCTACAACCTGAATAACATCACATTGCATTATGACACACACCTAAAAATAATCTTCCAAGTCTTATTAATGGTATAATGGCTCTGTCAAAACTGTGTTAAATTTGACTCCCTGTATCGACACTGGTTTGTGGCCCTCCGCTTCAAATATATTTCAATATTCGGCCCTTGGTGAAAATTTTTTTGACACCCCTGATATAATATTTAAACCAAACCATAAACCAGATTTATTCACAAAAAAGTATTCTAAATGTATAATATTGTTAAGCTGTATAAAGTTCATAAATCAACCTTGTACAGCTCAAATCTTATCATACTACAAAAAGAAATAACCAAAAACTTCCCACTACCACCAAGAAAAGTACCCATGAGAAATATTGCCCCCCCAAAAATGATTGTTCCATTTAAGTCGATAATAGTAATTACTGTGACAGACAAGTCGACCCATATGTCCATGGCTAGTCTCTTGCTGACTTCAAATTTTAAGAAACATTTTAATTAATATAATCTTCTTAAACCCATTTCTGATCATCTCAATCTATTCTACCATCTCTACCTAGTCAAACAATACACCTAAAAACGATCCTTAGCTTTGGGGCATGATCTTTTCACATATTTCACACACACAAAAACTATTGTTAACTGTATTTTTGTCCAGTCACAATAGTAACTTAACATGGCCTCTTCCGCCCAAGTCTGTCTGCAGAAATCCTACTCGACTCCAACAATATGACACACTACCTCCATTAAGTGTAACATTACTGCACTGCATTGTACTTATCCAGCTACAGTTACAAAGGCTAAACGCAATTTTACCCGCACAAAGCATTAACTGGTGTTAGCATACACCTGTTCCATTGTATGACAGCACCTGGAATATAATGTTCCGCTAATCCACCATTCCGACGCACATAAAGGGTTACATTATGCTAGCTTACTTTGTGAACCAACAGTGTCTGAGTGTAATATGCCAGTAAACATGTTATTTATCGCCGCGCATGCCTTCGTAAACTGGCATGCAGAGTACAAATAAATAGTTATAGGGAATTCTGCCCCAGCTGTCAGTCTTTATGGCTCACACGACGTTCCCGGTTTTACACAAATCAACTTAAGCTGGTTTCCTGGTTCAAATGGAAGTCACGGTGCTCCTCTCAGCTCCATTATGTCGTCTGCTGCCTTCAGAGCTACTGTGGTACACCACTCCATCACTCATCACTACAGACTACTACTGACAGAGACTGGGGAGAGTGGAGTTGAGAAAGGAGTTGGTGTGACTTTCATAGATGGAAACTTTAGCACATATAGAATAACTGTTATGGTAATACCGACTTTCCCCCAGTGTGTATATTTTCGATGAATTTCCGAACACTATTTCAGAAAATTGTCTTCTTTGTCTAAATCAAGATAACCCAATCGCCAAAAAATCCCAAATGGTACTTTTTAGGTATCATACAGACATTAGAAAAGTTAGTCTAGCTTGTATGTAACTTTTTTCTCCATGGAGATGTTCAGAATATTGGCATATATCTTGCATACAGTCAAATACAGATGTTTTTTTATTACCTTGAAAAACATGCATTCGTAGTAAGTGGGATCGCCTCTCCAAAGATCTGACTGCTAACTTGACCTGGGCACATCACCTGTTCGTGTGTATCGATATAGAGAATTTGAATGCCACACTGTGTAACATTTCAGGCAAAGCAATAACATCTCAGGGACACAAGCAAGTGACAGACCCTACACCGAAAAGTTATATAATATGTTTTTAAATAACTTGTCACATTTTTATATAATGATTTCCCACCTACAAGGCACTCAAAGCTCTGAGGGCGAGGAGGGTTAAGTGTCTTGCCCAAGGACACAACAACAGCATTCGTCTGTGGGAGCTAGAATCGCACCGCCAACCTGTGGGTCAGTGGATTTGACTACTTAACCAGTGATGTTTACTTCAAGAGCGGGATTCGAACCTGCAAAGTTCGGATCAGTGGACGAACTCTTTACCAACTTGACTACTGTCACCCATAGTGTCATAGTGTATAAGATTCCAGGTAAAGCATTCCAGGTGAAGTTCAATTCAATTCAATTCAATTCATTTATTTTTGTAACGCCCAAAATCACAACAACAGTTGTCTCGAAGGGCGTTCATGTTTTGGTTGATGGGGGAAACCGGAGTACCCGGAGGAAACCCATCCAGACACGGGGAGAAACATGAAAAACTCCACACAGAAAGGCCTGGTGACCCGGGGATCGAACCAACCTTCTTGCTGTGAGACATGAGTGATGGCACTCAGTCACCGTGCCGCCAAGACACAAAAAACAAAACAACAGGAAGAATCAGACACAACAAGAAAAATCAGACACAACAGGAAAAATCAGACACAACAGGAAAAATCAGACAACATAAGAAATCGGCCAGGAGACCAGACGAGGAGGAGGAGAGCCGGGCGAGGAGGAGGAGAGCCAGGCAAGGTAAGAAGTAATAACGTCTCCATGGACACAAGCAGGTGACAAACCATACACCGGAAAAGTTGCATAATACGCTTTCAAACATCAATCTTGAAAAGGTGGATAGCAACAAAATGCTTTGAAAACAATCATCTTAAACACAACACATTCACCAAAGTCTTCAACTCTCAACAAAGCCCAGTCTCAAGTGAGTCCCAAACAAGGGTAAAAAGCCAGCATCGCCAACATCAGGGGTCTCAAACTCAAATTATCTGGAGGCCGCAGGAGGCAGAGTCTGCGTGAGGCTGGGCTTTGTTAAAATCTTCTCAAACGTCATCACTGTTTTCAACATACATGAGGAAACATGCCAATTCTTGTAGATTTTATGGATATACATTGTTATTTGTTGAATCTTTTGTGACGGGAGTACACAGCGCGAGTGACACGTGTGATTGGGGTTTATCGATTTGGCGGAACCTTCTACACGCAACATGGTAATACCACACTAACATTAAACTTTCATATTGTCATGCGAGCCATAAAATATCGTCTCGCGGGCCACAATTGGCAAGTTTGAGATCCTTGGCCAACATTAATGACTATGAAAAACCAGTCAGAATAAAAAAACAAAAAAACAAAAACGCATGGATAGAATATGCAAACAGCACATATCAACAAAGCAGACATTATTTTGCATCTCCCTCTAATTGCCCATCTTGTATTTTAGTAGAAAAATAAGTTACGTCTTGTGTCTACTTTTTCCAGCTTGTACAAAAACCCCTGTCCAGCTCTGTACACCCACCAGCCCCATGCAGACTGTTAATGAGCACCCCCCCACCACCACCACCACCGCGCGCCCCTCCTCACTCTCCGCTCTTCCACACCTCCTCCTCTGCACTGTCAGACTACAGGTTTATATCTACTTGTTTTTATGCACAAATAATACTCACAATACGACAAGGTGCGCTAGGTTACGACAACTCGGCTCCTAAACTTTTCAAGAAGACGTTGATGTTTTGATAAAATAATCCTGCTTTGTGCGACAGCGTTTCTAAGCCAAAGACCGTTCTGTCAGTCATTCCTCGTGCCCACGCAAACAACTGCAGACACCAGACTCTTCCAAACCCAACTCGGCCCAATTAGCTAATAGCGCCAAGGGCAACTTCCAGTAGCTTTCCGTCTCCTCTCCTCCGCTCATTATTCGCTCCCCGTCCTGCTGTCTTCTCCGACGATTTTGTGACTTCAAAGTTGGACAAACACCAAAAGAAAAGTGGTTGAGGGGAGGAGGAAAAAAATATCGGAAGCGCACGCCAGGATTTCTCTCCCTGACCTCCAAGTCGCTGTAAACGCTGAGTGAATTGGAATACGAAGCGGCTTTGATGCCATGCCAAGGCTAGGGTTTCTCCGACTGCCCCGTTTCTGTAACAGCGGCTAAATCGATAAACGGAGGTGCATCAGGAGGACCGTTATGGCACCGTTTAGAGCCAAGATGGCCGCCACCAGGTCACTTTACACACACCCGACCTTGGCCCCGGTATGAGGAATGAAATAGCGAATTATATGGTGATCAGAGCCCGGGGAACCTATTGCACTCAGTCACTAAATCATAAGTCTTGTTTTATAAGCGGGGGGGATAGTGGCGCTTGGTCAATGGTCCATCTCGTCCCATGAAGCTGAGGTAGGTGCCCTGGCTGCACCCTGGTGGACTTGCCATGTTTTAAGATGATGTTTTTATGGGCAAAGTGAATACGGGAAATATTGTCATGGCATTTTTATTATGTCTCCAAGCCCGAGTCAGTTTTTACAATTCATAATAAAAAAATGTATTAACATTAGAAGCAGGGGCTAGGCTATGTCTGCTGTGCTAAGGTCATGACTGTCGTAAATAGGTTGTCATAGCAAATTAATTGTAAGGTGAAGATGCATTTTTATACAATGCGCTACCTGAACGTACTTCCAAACACATTTAGAATACTTTTACAATACATTTGGGTTTTGAAACATATCCCGTCTGTCCGGTTTCGGATGAACAGTTCAATACATGAAAGCTGGAACAACATATTTTTAGCTCAGTATTTATCGTGTGTACATTTTCTTTGCATTAGTGTTGGGATTTTTGTTATTTTAGTTGTAATACGAAAAGATTTTAGCTGTAGAAAGTTGAATAAGTACTTCTATGGCTAATTATTGGGTCATTCTTTTAACGATACTATCAATTTGTATTCAATTTATCAGTGGTGTACTGGGATTATGCTGCTTTATTGTTATTGTATAAGTGGCATAAAGTAGTTTCAACATTATCGTTTTTCGCAGTATATTTCTGTAGCGATATATCACGCTTCAAAATTTGTTATCGCAAGCTGATTAACCAATCGGAGAAACGTGTGGTCTGTTTGCGCCAACATAAACATGGAAACTTATGAGTAAAAAATCAAAAAAAATAACAGAGAACTGAGAAACAGCGTAGATTTTTTGCAGAAGCGCTAAACTCACGTAAAAGAGGTTAGAGCTACATTTTGTTCTGAATGTTACGTGAATATTCAAGAGACGATTCAGAGACAAGTGCTACAAATTAGCGTCTTCGGCACGTGACAAGTAAGGATGGTTCTTTAACGCTCTTTATGGTCAAGCTCTAGATTCTTCTGCATTCAAACAGAAAGTAAGAATGAGGGGCAGGTGAAGCATTAAACTCACTACCCTCCAATATCATCCCATCCCACATTACGAAGGGACATGGACGACTGACCAAGCATTAGCGAATTACACCTTAAGATGAGAACATGGCGTAATTACATCAAACGCAGTCAACTTTGTCCAAAAACATCTCGTAATGGCTCGCCTAAGTAACAGCAGCAATCTCCGGACACCACTAAAGACATGATAAGTGAATCATTTGCTTCGGAGATTCCTGTAGCCGCTCTAGATTATGACACGCAATACACTTAGCCATTTATCATCGAGCAATCTGGTGATGTCATCCGGGTGAGACATTCTTCAGGTGACGCCAGCGGGAGAGCGCGGAGACAGCTTGATATATGTCCGACTCTGCACTTTCTGCTCAATGGGAACGATTTAAACATGTAACAAAAGTGATTTAGCGCCACGGTTGGTTTTATGTGCAAAAACGAGGTGATTTCACAATGACTTCATATGGGAAGGAGACGCTTCGGGGTGCAAGGAAATTATACAACAGACTATATAAATTTTTTTAAAGTTTCGACCTTGTAGTGAATGGGTTTTATGTTTGTTGCACATGTGATCTGAGGAGCCAACCAGTGCATGGATAGAGGTTCCCACAGATAGGTTATACTTTATATACTTTTTATGACAATATATTTCTGAAACTAGTATACACACCACTATTGATGTGACCTACGTGATGTTCTCGACAATCAGACACTTGTGTGCAGGTGTAAGGTCCAAGTTAGAGAATAAGTAAGTTACATTTTTAGTATATGTACAGTATATGGTTTATGATTCTAAATATCCAATGGTCTATGTGCAATAAACCTGAGTAATTACTATTTTAAATCTGAATGGGCTGGAAGAAACTAAGATATATAAATAAAATTAATAAAAATAATAATAAATAAAAATAATAAATAAATAATAAATATAAATAATAAATACAAATATATTTAATAAATTAATAAAAAATAAAATAAAGGTTTCGAATTATTAAGTCAGTAAAAGCAATGTTGATATGTCTTGCTTCTGACCTCTGACTTACCTCGCCTTTTTTTATATTAGTTGAGATACAAACTAAAGTAACATGACTGTATTACTTCAATATATCTCATTCTACGTATATATTCCTTCAGAAACGCAAACTTCAGCAGCCAATATTAAAATGCACACAGCCTCTCCTCCCACACCAACCCCAGAGCCCCCATGTGAAATTGTCCGATATTAAAAGTAAATTCTTCACACTTTTCAACAGAAACTTTTGCGTCTAGAATTGCTATGTTTTTCTTTTGGATATATATTTTTTTTTCTCAACGCAAAATGACCTTAGACCATCATAATTAATGCAGTATCCAGACAGTCCAGTGCTTGGGGGGGCTCGATGGTACGAACTCCTCATCAATAAGACATCGACGAACCTTAAGACTACGGTTCAGCTAATGTTCACTAAGGGCTGTGGCAAAAGGTGTAGGGTGCTGATTTCTAGTCTAAAGGCAGCACCCTAGGGCACTTATTGGAGGAGAGAGAGCAGTGACACTTCGGAGCAGACTAGGGGAGGAAAGTTGGTCCGAATAACCAATGATGCATCCTGAAAACCAATTATGTTTTGCCACCTCGGCTGCTCTCCCCGTCTGCCGCGGACTGGACTGTGAATATGGGTTGGGCTGGAGGAAGACCATTATGTCCAGGCTAAAAGATATTTTTCCATCTTCGCTCTCAATGCCTTCCACTGGCTTCCAATTTGAATCTAACTGTAAGGGGTTTCTAAATATACAAATGGGGAAGCTATTGGAATTCAAGAATGAAATACTTTTTTATATTTCTTTTGCAAAATATTGAGTAATGTGGTGTTTGAATTGGCCGCTAGCTGGTAACCGGTCGCTATGGCTGGGTGGAAAGTGTATAGATTTTTTGGGCTTTTATTTTCACTGCCATTTAACCGAAATGTTCAAATTTCTTCCTCTTTAGGCTGTACTCTTCTCCATACCACATATTCGTACTGACAGAGGAGTTTGAAATGAATCTCGATCTCAAATAAAATGAGATTAACACTCACTTGCCACAATCTTTTTCGGCCAGTCTATCATCACCAGAGCAGCAAAATCATCAGCCTCCTCAATCTCACCAGCCTCTACATTTCCTCTTCATCATCACATCATAATCATTCATCACAAGTGGAGACTTACTTTCCCAAACTAGACTATCACAGTCCAATTCCTTCATCACTGATGTTTGAACCTGCTCGTATCTAAGTACCTACCTGTATCTGTGTATTTATTGAAGCGATTCTCAAACCTCGCAAATGGGTCTGGTGAAAATAAGAGGTAAACTAATACTGACATTTGTTTACTGAGAGTATTTTGTCATAAAGGACTACAACTTAAGACTGTGGCTGTGAGGCTGCACTTGTGAGACAGTAGCTCAGTTGGCATTAGAGTGTTTGTCCACTGATCCAAAGGTTTGCGGTTCGAATCCCAGTCTCGACATAAACGTCATTTTTTGAGCGGTCTGATCCATTGACCCACAGGTTGGCGGCGCAATTCCAACTCCCACAGATGAATGCTGTTTTTTATTGTCCTTGTCCCTAGTGTCTGCCTACACTGATGTATGAATGTTTGTGTGGATGGGCTAGTGGTTCCTTGATGCAAAGCGATTTCAGTCTCTTCAAGGTGAAAAAGTGCTACATAAAACACCTGACGACCATTTACCAAATTGTTAAAAATCTGAAATAAACACCAGCGTTTTTGTAACTATCGAACAAAAGGGCTAACAAAAACAACACAAGTGATAATCCTCACTATGATTATGTTTCAAAATTTGTAGAAAAGGCTCCATTCCTACTACTTGCCCCACCCAAATTCATAAATTCATGCATGGGAACAATAATTATGGCGCATTGAGATCCAAAATGCTTGAACCACGTCGATTAGACAAAAAAATATATATATTCTAATGTGCATGTATTCAAATGTTGTGTGTGTGTGTGTGTGTGTGTGTGTGTTTTTCTATTTCTTCATAATTAGAAGAAATCAGATCTACCCAGCATAGTGTGTGGTAAAATGCCACACCTGACTCGCTCCTGTCAGCTCCTTCTCTTCCTCTCCTCTTCCTCTCCTCATTCTCTCCTCTAACACACGGCGACATGCTGAGAACATATCCGCTTATCAAAAATAAAAGGCCGCTTTAATATTTGAGAAAGACTTCCTGGTGGCTCAGACATCTTTAATGCACACCGAGCGCCGCTGACTAAAATAATGATCATCAAAATTATCATACTAATTGATATCACCACTTGGGTATATTAATTTTACAGCCTATGGTCTATTGAAAATGATGGCATACTGTTTGGCTCCTAGCCCAGACTTTCAAGTCAAAGGATTTTATGCTATATTTATATAGCTCTATAGGTTATTGTAATTATGTGTAAAATTGTCCCCTCAAAATCCACCAGGCTTAAAATTGACAGTAATCCCATGCAAATATATTATCGTTGTAACTACACATTACTATTTTGACTACTAAATTGTCTAACTGTTTGGGTTACAAGGGAAGAAATCTAGTTATTAATTACGAATTTGCATAGACCACAGCCTTGTCCCGTTTTAGTCCAATAAGTTCTGGTTACAGGTTTAGTTCTGACTGGTTTGGTCCTGATTTAATGTAGTTATGATATTTAAATAGGACAACAGTAGCGCAGTTGAAGGCTGGTGGTTTGAATCCCACTCAAATATCATTGGTTCCACAGACACAAAGGTTGGCGGCGCGATTCCAGCTACCACAGATGAATACTGTTGTTGTGTCCTTGAGCAAGACACTTAACCCGCCTCGCTCCCTGTGTCTGTGTACGCTAGTGTATGAATGTGTGTGTAACTGGGTGAGTGCTTCCTTGATGTAAAGTGCTTTGAGTGGCTTGAAGGTGGAAAGGAACTGTATAAAAATGTGACTATTATCATAATCTTTTAATTGGTGAATGGGTAGTTTTTGTACCATTTAAATATTGTATCAAATCTACATATTTTGGATGGAACACAGTATATAAGCAGCTCACATACGCAGAGAACACTTTAAACTTACTTTAAACTGTCCTGTAAGAACTGAACAGGTATAGGCCTAACTGGGTTTGCATATTAGTATCAAATGATGAATTACTACACAATTTCTAATACTTTAAATAGCATTAGCTGTGTGTTTATAAGCATCCTTAAGACACAACAATTGGAAATGGCCTAAGAATGCTCATGAAACACAAACTAATGCTTATGAAGGCTTTATAAATAGGTAAGTAAAGTTAAGTCGCTATTTACAGTGGTGGAAAGCAACAAAGTAAAAGTAGAAGGATCTCAAAATCTGCATGAAATACTTTTACTTTTTATTGTTTAAGTACATTTTTAAACAGGTACTTTAATAATTTTACTTGAGTTGATTTGTTCATGTTGTATTTTTACTTTTACTTGAGTATTTTTTTTGATCCGGTATCTGTTCTTTTACTTCAGCAACAAAATTGAGTACTTCTTTCATCACTATTTAAACCAGGGGTGTCAAACTCAATTTCACCGAGGGCCACATCAGCAAAATGGTTTGTCTCAAATTTGCAAAGATATAAAAAATATGTCTGTGTAACTGCGTAAATCCTGATAAAATGACATTTAAAACAGTCATACATTTAAATTTACCTTGTCGCAGGCCACATAAAATGACATGGCGGGCCGCATTTGCCCCCGGGCCTTGAGTTTGACCCGTGTGATTTAAACCATGACTATTTTCCATCAAATGCTTCAAACAAACCCTTTGAGTGAGTGTGGGGACTTCCTCACTATATACAATCATAACAGCATCTCCTCGCACAGTATATTCTGTGCATCTTCCCTGACCACAATTAAACCAATTTCCTTGCCGTGTCCACAGCAATCAGTACATTTGTATCAGTTACACCTCTCTTTCTCTAACCTCTCCCCCCTTTTCCTCTCTGCCCTCTTCCTCTCTCCCCTCTTCCTCTGCACGCACGCCCAGCCTGACACGTGGAAGTCAATTAGGCGTAATCGCTGTGAAATTACACACCAGTGGTACGGCAGTTAGCGCGCGTACAGGGGGAGTGCGGCTGAAGGTTATCACAGTGCCGTCATTAGCTCTTATGGGATAACACAGTGGTGGATGTAACGCAGGGGAGAGGAGGAAGTGGGCGGGGCCATGGGGAGTGAGTCAAACCCTGTTAATAGATGCAGTGGTGGAAGGTAACAACTTTCAAGTAGTAAAGTGCTGTACTTAAGTAGAATTTTTAGGTATCTGTACTTTACTTAAGTAAGTTTTACAGTGGATACTTTTTACTTTTACTTCACTACATATGTGAGTAGGTATATGTATGTCTTACTTCAGTACATTTTTTAACTGGACTGACAATTAAAAAGTACTTTTCATATGATTTGAGGGGTTATTTTTAACACCCTAACAAAAGTTTTCGAGTTCAAGCTTCGGGTTTGAGCAAACAGAAATAAATGCACAGAATTCATGAGAAAAATTAAGAAATTGATTTGATTGTTAGTGCTGACCAAAATATGCATATTTTTTTAACTGATATCACTACATTTAACGCTTTCATAAATTAATAACACTATAAAATCAGTGGGAATACTTTTACTTTTTAGTCTTCAAGTAAATTTTTAAATGGGTGCTTAAATACTTCTACTTAAGTAGATTTTGTCATGTGATACTTTTACTTTTGCTTGAATAACTATACATACTTTGCCTGTATCTGTACTTTTACTCAAGTAACAAAATTGAGTACTTCATCCACCACTGAATAGATGTAATAGTATATGTACATGATCAGATTTTCTAGGACAATAATGCATGATCATTTTTGGTGGAACGTAAAAAAGTATTAGGTACCTGTACTTTACTTGCGTGAATTTTAAACGGGATACTTTTACTTCACTACATTTGAGAGAAAGCATCTGTACTTTCTACTCCACTACATTGTTGAATATAATGAGCACAAACAGACATTGTACTGTTTGAAAATCTATGTATCATTTTAGACAATTCACAGGAAGAATCAGCAACCGTGCCTTTGTTATTGAATAAATATACTACATTTAAGTTTGTATTGTAAGTATTGTTATATCATTTTACCATTGTTCTGACAGAGAAAATGTCAAAGTTTGTGCCAGTTGCTCAGTAAGACAGATATTATCCATAAACCAGGTCAATACATCTGCATTCTGACAGCTAATAAAATACACATTCTCCCAAAACATTATGATTTGCCCTTCAAACTCTGCTCTGTTAAGAACGCTGTGATGTCATGTGAATTGGACCTATAAAATAATCCTTACAGTGTATTTGAGGCCATCTTGACAGCATAAAACCAGGTTAGTACAGCCTGTGTTTTCTCATCTTGTATTGACTACTGAAACTATTTCCCATGAGGCAGCACTGCACAATGTTATAGCATTATGTCATGGAGCCAAGCTTGACTGATGCAATAAAGTGTCTTAATGCAATCAAATCATTTCTACAGTATTATTGTGCACAGGGAAATAAGATCACATGGCATGACATCATATAAATTGCCTATTTTTGCTTACACAATTAACAATTAGGCATCTGAACATGCTGCGATGTTAAAGGTGCCCTACGGAACTTTTCTAAGTGGGGGGTACAGCACAGGCTTGTCTCCGTGATCACAGTGGTCATTGGCTGCATTTTTATATAGTTTCAAGGATTACACCATTGTATGCAGACATTAGGGGCGATGTGGGTTAAGTGTTTTACCCAGGGGCACAACGACAGCATTTATCTGTGGGAACTGGAATCGCACCGCCAACCTGTGAGTCAGCGAACATTTATGTCGAGAGCAGGATTCGAAACAGCAACTTTTGTATCAGGAGACGTTATTTCTTACAAATTCTAACTAGAATGTGCCACGGTATATGTCATTAAACTTATTTGGCTTGTGTTTATTCAATTACAAGTGTTTTTATTCCTTCTTACTATAACTGTGGGCTTGCCTCTCCATAGATCTGACCTGTAACTTGGCTAAATAGCGCTACCTGCTTGGAAATAGATGAGTCCAGGTAAAGCAGTCTCCTCCAACAGAAAAGTAAAGTAGTCTACCTAAAATAAATGTGTTGTTGTAATTATATAGAAGTATCAGTTCAATCTGAAATAAAATAAAGTAGTAGACAGTGTAAATACCACCCCAAAAATATCTCATTTCACACTTCTTATTAAATTTCCTCGTAGGTGATTTGATTTAACATGATTATTAATGCATAAAATTATTTCTCACAATTAGCCCGGGTAGTTTAGTGTTCAATTAAAATGCAAACCTACGAGTGTCATTTAAATATACAGCTGTGACATGCTTCATCCTTACATGACACCATTCATTATTCATGATGTTAATTAGCACTGCTATATGAGCCTATATGTGTGTGTCTGTGTGTGTGTGTGTGTGCGTGAGTTGTGTGTGAGAGAAAAAAAAAAACGCTGCCTAAACTGCACCGAGTCCACTCTGTATGGGGTATGAATGTAATTAGCTTGATTGCTTTCCCCAGTATTCTGTACGTTTTAAATGAATTTTGCAAACTTACAACAAGAATTCACAATGTTATTTGTGTTTCCTTAGAATTTGAAATACATTTACTAATTTATGTTTCTTGAATACTGTTTGGATCGTAAATGGTCAAATTTTTATATAGTGCTTTTCCATCTTCGACGCACTCAAACCGCTTTACATCAAGGAACCACTCACCCGTTTGCACACATATTCATACCCCAGTGTACACAGACACTACGGGCAAGGTGGGTTAAGTGTCTTGCCCAAGGACGGAACAACATCATTCATCTGTGGGAGCTAAAATCGCACCATGAACCTACACGTCAATGGATCTAACTGCTCAACCAATGACGTTTACTGTATGTCGAGAGCGGGATTCGAACCGCCAACCTTCGGATCAGCGCACGAACAATCCACCAAATGCGCTACTTTCGTTCGTCTTACAGCGAAAAGGCCATGTGAGCGCTACCCATTATAATACATAAACACGCCCGAAAAATCATTGTTCTGCTTTGTAAATGCTATTCAAAATAATCTACATCACCAATCAACACGCGGGCTAAATCAATACACTCGGTAACTGCTTATTGATATCCAGTTGTTGTTAGCTCTTCGTCATTAGCTTTCACCGTGTGCTGTGTTCTGATTGGCCGGTTCTTCTTACCTGTTTATCAGTGAGCGCGTAGAGGTACTGGTGGTCCGGGCTGAACAGCAGGTCTCTGAGGATGGGGCTGCCGTCGCTCACAGCCACGTTCTCGTACAGCAGGGCCGACTGCACCACCGAGTTCACCAGCAGCTGTGAGAGGACAAGAAAATGGCAGTATTAGTATAGATCTTCTAAATAGCCGCACGCAAGGGTATTTTGGCATAATGTGAACAGCATCAACAGCTATAATAATAGTAATGCATAACACTGAAATAGCGATTTTCATGACACTCAGAGACGCTTCAAACAGTTCAAGACAGACAGAACATAAATGAAAGAAACAGAAGAAACAGGTGAGTTTTCAGGGCTTTTTTGAAGATAGTGAGTGTGGATGAGTCTCTGATGTGTTTGGGCAGGGAGTTCTAGAGGGTGTGGGTAAAAGTGGAGAAGGCCCCACCCCACAGGTCTTATGTTTAGTCCTGATGAGGGAGGCAACTATGGGAGGAGCTCAGAGGCATAGGTATGGGTCAGGTTATGGAGGGACTTGTACACGATGGAGCGCAGCTTGAATTAGATGGGGAGCTGATGGCAGTGTAGCTACAGTATGTTTGTGAAATATCTTGAATGCAATACATCTAAGGTGCTATAATAGATACTCATATGCAACAAGATGGCTAAACTTAATAACGATTCATATTCAATCTCGTCTAGATCTCGGAAGCTAAGCAAGTCCGCATCTGGTTAGCACTTGGATGGGAGACTGCGGGGAATACCAAGTGCCACAGTGGGGTAACAGTGACTCTCATGCAGGGCTGTCCAAACTACGGTTCAGGGGTCAAATGTGGCCCTCAGACCAATTTTTGTCGGCCCTCATGCCTCCTCCTAAACTGGCCCAATTGGTGAAGAAGTATTTTTTGTACAATATTGAACTAATTCTACCTCTATAACCTAAATAACATCACATTGCATTGTGACACAGACCTAAAAATAATCTTCCAAGTCATATTAAACGAACAATGTCTCCATTTGATTCCCTGTATCGACACTGGTCTGTGGCCCTCTGCTTCAAATATGTTTCAGTATGTGGCCCTCGGTGAAAAAAGTTTGGACACCCCTGCTCTAATGCATACAGTTGTTGTGTCCTTAGCATAGACTGTATATATAAACGGACATAGCTAACCTGCAAGCCACCACGTTTTGAACAGAAAGTGAGCTTACAAGAATCCATTTTGTGTAATATACTGTAGAACCTTTAAAATTACTTTACTCGCGACAACACACATATGTCTTAGAACAGTGCAAGAAACCAAACTGTAAGACTTGACTCTTCTTAGATTCATTGCATGTCATCCTGCCAAGTCTAACCACTCTGCCGCCGAGCACTCCCGCTATATTTCAAAACAGGCAAAAACACAGTGAGTCCTCAAACTAACCTAATTTTCCCCTATCCATCATCGGTAGTGTTTGTCTTGGAAACAACCCTATCACCAGTTGTGTGGATATTATAAATCAGGAGCAGTGTTTTGATAATGCCTTTGTGAGCAGATGCTTCATTAAAAGACAGATGCCGTTCCGACTTTTGTCTTTGTTCTCTATAACATCCACTGCATACAAGTCAAGTGCTCAGACAAACCTGCTCCGAGTTCCCCAGCAGGAGGCTAAAACCCCGGATTTCACACTTTGAAGAGGGAGCTGCGGATATTGACATTTGTGTTTACAAGAGACAGTGGGAGAGATCAAGGTAGGGGGTCCTGGAGGGGCCAAAATAGGACACCCACTCGTCACTTAGATTAGTATGCCTTTTAGAAGTGTTAGAGCTATGCCATTACGTCAGCTGGCATGTGTGAAGCTAGCAACACTTTGAAGCTGAAGTGCACATGTTTTCCTTATTATGGATGATTTTTGGTGGGATCTAATATATTAATCATAAATATGCAGCAGTCAAGTGGAACATGGGGAAGAAAAGTTGAAAAAAGTTAAAGGTGTACAATACAATGTAACTTTTCTGATAGAAGCTGCGACACCTGGGATCACACAAGTTATTACTTTCCATGGAATGTGTCTGTCTCCAAGTTACAGGGAGTTACAGGCAAGAATGTATTATTATATCATGAAACATTCCAGGTAAAATAATAAGATTTCTATGGAGACAAGCATGTGGCAGACTCCCCAGAAAAGTTAAACAGTTAAACAAGTTTTGTGTATATTAGATGAGCTTTGGCCAATCTGCTGCCCATATCTAACCCTGAAGGCCAATTATAAGCTTTTTACTCAAATTTTTAACAAATTAGTCCATATGCAATAGAACAGAAGACTTTTCACACCAAGTACCACCTAAGATACCACCTAAAATATCTGGCTTTCCATGTCCAATCTTCTATTCAGGTCGAAACTAGGGTTGAACCATGGATCTATAATAAGAACTGGATAAGACACTCCCCCTTCGTCCCCATGTGAGATCTCTTAGTGGCCCCTTCCATAGGTACTGCAGCTCCCGGGGGCGCTGGCCCAGAAAGTATTCCTCCTTAGAGCACAATGCATTTTTTTGGGAACAGCTTTCACAAAGGTTGGATTTTGTATGGACATGACCTTTTTAGAATCTTTAAATCCTCAAAAGATCTAAAAGTTAGCTTTGTAAGATTTAGCCTTGCCCCACTGTGAGCCCACTCTAGCTCCGCTCTAGCAGATATCGCTCTGATTGGCCAGAACCGATCCCGTGATGCGCATTTCTGTCGTCACACGTTGGGCGTTGCAAGGCTAGTATTCAGGAAGAAAAAAGAAAAAAAAAATCATGTGTGGCATATTTCGTGTCATTGAGCACAGGCCAGTGAAAACAACACAACACCATCGACTTTGGTTCATGTTTCAGATCTTATACTTCCGATTGTAAGTAAGTGAATAAATAAATATGCAAATAAGTTAAACTATAAAATACATTGTAATCCAGTACCATAATATTCCGCGAGTACAATCACTGCATCACTCACTATATTATACTTGTACAAGTGGCACTTTTCCAAATGGCTCTCAGTTGATTAGCATTGTACAGAAGTGTGCTCATTACAGATAATTAACTGCATCTCCACTCGTCAGCCAGAACACATGCTAGGCTCCCAATAAGAAGTGCTCCTATGTGAATGAATGCAAATGTATGGAGAGAATGGTCTGCATTTATCAAACTGATCTGTGCAAGGGAAGTTGTATATCATGTCGTAACCATAAAACTGTAAACACTTTAGTACTGCTGTGATGTTTCTCAATAGAAACAATTACGATGAGTAGCGGATAATCAAAGGGTATAGTGACGTAATTGTACACAAAATATTACATTTTTTTCAAGATTACAATATAAGTCTAAAGAGA
The DNA here is from genome assembly GCF_009829125.3 of Periophthalmus magnuspinnatus. Lineage (NCBI taxonomy): Eukaryota > Metazoa > Chordata > Actinopteri > Gobiiformes > Gobiidae > Periophthalmus > Periophthalmus magnuspinnatus. The sequence continues at coordinate 20,052,639 of NC_047132.1, forward strand.
TTACAATTTGAGAGATTATGACAACACAAAACTAAAAGGTGTGTACAGTATATTAATGTAATGTCCATGGAACCATTGTTATTTTGTCTGGAATGTTCTACAAAATGGCATAAAACTTACAAGCAAATCCAATCAATATAATTAAGTTTATACTATACCATTTATTCCAAACAAAGCAATAACAATATAAAGCTGAGAAATCCTCCATCAGAAAAGTTATTATGAAAAAATGTTACCAAGGGTTTTTAATCTTGGTCTTTCAATAAAGGATAAAAAACTAGAAACTACAAATCAAAATAGGTGTATATGTTTTTGCCTTAAACCACTTTAGTTTAGGCTAGTGGCATTTATCCTATGTCCAGAGGCACATTTATAAGATTCAAAGTAATGGCCAAAAGGCAGCCCTGGATCAATGAACATAAACCAAAGGCAAGGAACCAGCATCACAAATATTATACAAAAAATATATATTAGCTGTAATTATACTATATTCATTCCTACATTAAACAGCACATCCATAGTTTAAACTTGATGTGACAAAGTAGTTACAGAAATGTATGTTTTGATCCATTCTGTATTTGAACTTTTGGTGAATAATATTTATCTCATAGGATGTAATTGTGGATGTTTTCTATTGTGTACCACATTATGTTTTTGTTTTTTTGTTTTTTTGTGTGTGTGTGTGTGTTTGTGATTTGTAAAATGTATTCTATTTTATTTTTGTGTGTGCATTTCATGTAAGTGGTCACATTTTTAGGGATTTTCCACCTTCAAGGCACTGTACATAATGGAAGCACTCACCCATTCAACTTCGAATTAGGGGACAAATGCTCTACCAATTGAGCTACAGTCGTCCATTTGAAAAAGATCATATCGCCATGTTTCATCCTATGCACCAAATCCACTGTATACATCACTAGAAATTAACTATAGATTTTCTTCTACCCCACTCTTGACACTTTCACAGTCTGTCAAACCCGTCCACGCTGTGAACACTGACCCCTGCTGCCCTGGAGTTGCATCCTCTGCTGCTTGCCCTGTCTCCTTGTTCGTAGCTGCACATTTCACTTACACTTTGACACTTGTGGACGAAAAGTTTGTTCGGCCTCCACGCCCTCCCGGCTGTGTGGAGCTGCGCGGAGCTGTGTGGAGTTGTTCCTGCCTGCAGCTCAGAGTAAAGGGCAGCTGGGGTGGGATTCGGGTCAGCCAGCACACTGGGGGGCGCCAGACTGAAGCAGGTGACTGGACAAGTGCCATGTAGCCTCCAGCGTTTAGCTCTATCAGTGAGACCTGCGTTATGAAAGTTATGAAAAATGCCCCTCACTAAAGACACAAAGTTTAGTTGGTTGACCTACTTTCTATTATATTTGCAGAGCGAAGTAGCCAGTAGGGTCGTCAAAAGTACTAAAACTATTCCTTAGTATCGAAATTGAGTTTAAATTTTTGTAGTAACAGGGTGCATTCAGTCTTCCTAAATAACATATCTATTTTTTTGTTTTATTTATTCCAGATAGTGTTGTCACGATACTAAAATTTCAGTCATTTTCGATACTAAGGAATAGACTCGATGCTCAGTACCGATTCCGATTCCATGATGTGAATAAAAAATCCTCTTTCTTTGGAAAACAGAATGTGATTTTCACCCAAATTGTCTCACAAACTAGAATAACAATTTTATTCATTAACTACATTCCTGAATCCACAACTGCAGCATTTAGTACATTGCATATTTGTACTTTGAAGACACCTTCATCTTTCACCTGGTGCAATGGCCAATAGATGGGCGGTTATTCTCACTATTATGCAAATTCACTCAGCTATTGGAGCCTTTTTAGTCTGGCCTTGAGATAACCCCAACTCCACACCATATTTTAGTCCCATTTATTCTGTATTAGCAGTCTAGGGAGTGGACTTCCATGTGTTTATCTTGCTGCTCTACCTGCGGGACCTGCCTCCATAAATCGGCTTCCTCCTCCCTGTGTCTGCTCCGTAAATCCAGGGCCATAAAAGTGAGACATCGGGGCATCTGGAACTTTTTTATGCTTGCATTCATCCACCCTCTCTCCACTCTCTTTCTCTTCTCCCTTCTTTCTCTGGCAGCATGGAACTTATTAGCAAAGTGTCCGGGCTTGGAGATGAAAAGGTCCCCGCGCTCGCTCTGCAAAGGCTGGATGTTTTAAGAGGTGCTTATTAAATATGCTTTTACTGCCGCTCCTGGGACAGTTATTAAGGCTAAAAAAAAACTCACGACTTTGATGTTAGTGACAGCTTAGGACTCATTAAAGCACACTGTTATTCCACTGATTAGTTTACCTCTTCGCAGCAGACAATCATACATATTTTCATATTTCCCGATGGCGCCGGTCTCCAATGAGAGAAGCTAACACTAATCGCTGCCATTTGCATTCAAATTATCTGCCAATCAGCGAGTTACAAAACACAGTGTTTGTATGGAAGGAGTGACTAATCAATCTAGTCACTGTCACTCCAACAGAATGGGAAATAACGCTGGCATCATGTGATTTAAATGTGCTATTTTGAGTTTAGCTAACAATGACGATTAGCAGTCATTCAAGTTATAATGAAGCTGGTTGTAGTAGTCGTATGCTCCTGGCACAGTCTCAAAGAAACAAAATGGTTACCAGGCAGAAATAATGCAGCAGGATGGATGAAAAAAGGGTTGGACCTTGCAAGAAAGTAACTTGAAGTATTTTTTCTATGTCTTTCCATGCCTTGGCTAGATTGTGATTTATTCTGCAATACCAACAGCTTTGTTAACTGTGTGATAACAGCTTCAATCAGCGCATAATTTTGCTGTACCCTTGAGCAAGACACTTCACTTTCCTTTCCCGAGTATGAATCTTGTGCATGAGTGAGAGATTGGTGGTACTTATAGAAGCTGTTGGTGCAGTTTGCCAGTCATGCTCACTTTTTAACTGCTACAAACCCACACTTCTGTTGTTATTCATATTTTCCGTTAAAGAGCAAATAAAATTGTGATTATTCTGATTATTATTTTCTATATAATATTCTATAATCAAGGTTAGCGCGGCTCTATTTCATGTATGACAATTCCAATCCCCAACAGACTCCAACCTACACGTCTTGCCATGTCTGACTTGTTAGTAACCCTCTGGACGTTTATCTGATGCTCTTTTCCGTTTTGACGTGAGTGAGGCTAACGCGCTAACGTCACTGGCGCGCTTGAGGCCAGTGTCATAAAGCACACATCATGGCTGCTCCGACCTCTGAGTGAAGGGACAATCTACCGGTCCACCTTGAGTCCTCAGCCCCACAGAGACAGCTGCGAGAGGTGGCAGGGAGGGAGGAGTTGACTCTAGTGTGCTGGAAGTCCTCAGAAACTAAACTTTTGGAAAGACTCTTGTTCGTTTACCCTTGTCTTAGCGCTAGCTTGTGTGTTGCGTCCCTTCTTTTGTCCCCCACTGTTCTCCCGAGACCACACTCATTACCAAACAATGCCACTAAAACCAAGGACGTTCTCACAAAAGCCACACAAACTGTGGACAAGAACAAGCAGCTCATGTACTTCTTAAATTAAGCTCCACCAGCCTCGAAAAATCCTGTATATGCACTAATTATATAGACCAACATAAACTTGATAGACTTGTAAAAGATGAGGCCAATTTTTGGTGAGGAAAGGTTGGCATTCTGCATCCAAAGTTGGTATTATTGATTTAGATTTGAACTAAACTCCTTTGTCAGCAGTATACATATAAAACCAGGATGGAAATCACGTTAGGCGAATATTTGCAAACTCTTACAAAAGATAGTACTTTACCAGGAATCAAACCCAAGACATTTTTGTCCATGGTATCGCGCTGAGTTACAGGGGCACTTGATTCACAGGATGCCCTCCCTAAAATATAGTAAGCCTAAATGATTCATGCTTTAAGAAGACGCATCTTCAAAGTTCAATGGAGCAGTTGCTAAAACATTTCTAGTTACACACAAAACACAAACACTCGCTATACAATTTTAGACTTAACTGACCAATAAGAGGTAGAAGGTTTTGTGAGACTAGACTTGGCACAGTATACTTTTATATGTGTAGGTGCACTGAGTGATTTCCAATAAAGATTACTCCACATTATGCCATTAAGCAGCACCTCCAGGCCAAGTTACAGACCAGATCTGTGGAGAGGCGACACCAATCAAATCAAGAATACATGTTTTGAGGTATTTCTGAGCAATAAAAACACTCATAATGAAAGATATACATTTCATGCCATAGAGTGGAACATTAGGCAAAGCAAGAAAAACTCCATGGAAACAAGCCTACGTGCCAACAGCAAAGTTACACAGTGCACCTTTAAGGCATCTTTTGTTCTAAAAGTTAAGCAAAATAAATCAAGTTAAATTTTGTATTCAACATTTATACCTGGAGTTGTGTTTTGTTTCAATCACACATGTTTGAGTAACACTTTATTATTAGTTTGTTTACATCTCCAAAGCTCAAAATGCTCTGTTCCACCTTGTGATATCATGAAGTGGTAGTTTACAGCTACCTTTTACCTTTAGTTTAGTAGAGATTGACGATTCCGGGGCTGAAGTTACCTAAATGATTCTAGTGAAGGTGTATGGAGTTTAAAATCACAGTGGAGCACTTCCTGTGTTATCACATGACAACTGAGGGAAGAACTGCACCTAAATATGAAGTGTTTGTGTGTTAAACATGTGTGAATGAAACCAAACACAACTCCAGGTGTTTGTGATGAGGAAACAACATTATAACACATCAGAAAATAGCGTAACATGGGCCTTTTATATTAAACTACATCACCCATCATGCATCACATACCAACACACCATTACAGACCAATAGTAAATGGCACTGGCTGTGTTCTGACCAGTATGGGGGCGTAAGCGGGGGAGGAGAACGTAATAAAAGTGAACAAAAGAAGTAATGAGATTTCTGTGGAGTTTTGCTGTGATTAATGCCAGTCTCGGTTCACTGTGCGGTCACACCTATGGGTCAGGTACTAGGGTTCATACAAACACATCGCATGTATCGCCCTTGTGTTATCCTCCAAAGAATCATTTCTCCTCATCACATTTCATCAGAGGCTTAAACTATACGGACTATTTTTCTTCGGCATTCCGTCCTCCCTTTACTCCCGTGCTTATTTATGCTGAAAATAGATGGTCCATTTTTAACATTAGAATCACTGGAGTTCACATACCGTAATGACTGGTAAGGTTATTAAACTGAGGAATAGTCTTAACACAGACAACTGGTATGATTTAATCTGGGGACTGTGCATGTGGGTTTAAAATAATATGTATAAAGCTGAGTAATAGTGAGGTTGAATTCATTGCCTTGTTCTAATCGAGTAGTGCTCATTGTATATGGAGTTACAAGCCAACAGTATTTAATATTTGTTCTTAATTTTCATGACCAAGAATAAAAGGTTAAAGCGGACCTATTATGCAAAAGACTTTTCAGAGCTTTTAACCGTGTTAGATAGTTGTTTCCTCTTCTTATTTACCCTCTCAAAGTTGTTTTTGGAGTGATTCAAGCATGTTTGAGTAATGTTTAATCTCTTATTTTCGAGATGCCATATTGCCAATCAACCTCTGTTTTCACCACCATTGGAAAACGCCAACTCCTCTACTTACTCTGTTCACAAAATCGTTGATACGCGTAGGATTCGGCAGTGTTGCGTAGTCATTTTGGCACAAATTTTAAAAAAAATCCCGCTACCATGACCTGCAGCTATTCATAGGAGGGGCAGACAGTTACATTTTTCTAAAGCGGAAGTCAGCGGACAGTTTCTTTAATTAAGGCATTTTAGATTAATATTACAAATTAAAATGTGCAAATTCTAACCTAATGATCCACGGGTGTCATAGATTGTAACTATATAACAGACACAAGCACAATATGTCTTCTTTAAAGTCTGCAGGCCAATGATTTTTATTTATTATTTGCCAAAGAATATTATAGATTTGGTTTGGTACAGATTTGGTGGATTAGTCAGGATGTCAATTAAAAAATCAAAGAAAAACACAAAAAAACACGCACTTAGAACTATAATTACTATTACTAAGTCTATTACTACTGTATGTTCAACAGATTACAACTAAAAGGTACACTATGTAACTTTTCTACTTAAGGGTCTGTCACTTGCTTGTCTCCATGGAGATGTTATTGCTTTCTCTTGAACATTCCAACGTATTAAAATCATATATCCGGCATTTACTCAAATATATGTGTTTTCATTCCTAAAAAAATTACAAAATACACATTCTTATTGTGAGAGGGCCCGTTTCTCCACAGATCTGACCTGCCCATTAGACATGTGCTGTCACCTTTTTGTTTCCATGGAGATAAATAAGTTTAATACCATGATGCATAACTTTCTAGGCAAAGCAATGACATGCATGCGAGGGACCCTCCATCATTCCCAAGATGATCAAATCCATGGAATGATCCGCTTGTTATTTCTCTTATGTGTTTTCCATCCCTCTTTTTTTCCCTCAATGCACATCTCATTCCAGTGTCCAGCCCCGGCAGAACCCCAGCAGTGGCCTGTCCTCTCTCTGCTGTTAAACATCCACTTAATTACAGGAACTGGCTAAGGCACGAGGAAGAGGAGGATGCAAGGAAGGAGGAAGGAGACAGGAAGCGTAAAGGAAGCTCACCCACAGAGGAGCAGCCCGTTAACCTTGTTACGGTTTGTAATGGGACTGTCCAGAGAGACTGATGGAGTCCAGTCCAAAAGTCCATGTAAGTCTTTGAAGATGGAGAGTCTCAGACAGTTAAAAGCTGGCCCCTAATGAAATCTACTACTCTGACCCGCGGGATGACATTGGAGATATAACTATATACCAACTAAAATGGAATAATGTCACTTAGTTAACAGAGCTCGAAGTGATTTAATGCAAACATGTGTCCACAAAGAAGTTATAAATGATGTGAACATATCGGCTAATAAGGCGGTGAATCTTACATACTTGTTGAAAATAGTGTTGGCGGCCATCACCAAAAATGGAGAAGATCTGAGCTGCCGAAAAGCAATGACTGACAAAGGGCGGATGTGGTATTTGGGATAAAGATTTGGACTCACAGTTGGGAAAAACAAAAATAAATAAATAATACAAATATGCTACGACTATTAATAAGTTTTGTAAATAATAATAGTAGCTAAAAATCAATCAATCAGTAATTGTATTCTTACCATATCAATGCCTGTACCAGCATTATACCACTGGGGCATTTTAAAATAAATAATGTGACTATTAAAGCAAACAAACAAACAAACAAACAAAAACAACTATGTTAAACTGTGTTAAAAGAAACAAAAAAAAAAAAAATAAATAAAAATAAACTTGGATGGCTGAGTTAAATTGTATGTGGTGGTCTTTTTAAAGCAAAGCTATTGTTATCCTTTAGAGAGCCGTGCAGTGGTGACATGCTGTCAGGGGCCAGCTGTCTGCCTGTCACTCTCCTCAGGTGAGTGTGTGTGAGTGTAAACATACCAGTCTGCTCAGGTGTGCTAGATATATACATACAGCAGTGTTTGTGTGTGTGCATGTGTGTGACTACAGAGATATAATAATGTCAGTGTATGTGTGTGCGGCTATATAAATATGTAAGTGGGTTTGTTTTGAGTGTGCGTATGTGGCTGTATAAATATATAAGTGTATGTGATGTGTGTGTGCGTGTGTGGCTATATAAATATATAAGTGTGTGTGCATGTCCTGTGGGGCGGCGTCCTGTTGTGAGAGCAGTGGAGCGTCACCACGACGATGATTAATTTCTCTCAGAGTAAATCGGGTGTCAGTAGACTGTACCGTCAGCAGGTGTGCTGGGGTTTGTGGATGCCTTCCAGTTAGTGGCATGTGACCACATTTGCTCCAATAACTTCATAACAATCTCTGCCAGGAATCAGTCCAACTTTTTCTGTTGTTTCAAACACACAACTTACGATGATAACGCTACACTGAGTTGTTCTCTGTAAATAATAATAATGACTTCACAGGCTTGTTGACGTCTCTCAAAGCGCCACACTGTAGTCATTATTCATTCACTTCACACTCTGTGGTGGTAAGCTAATATTGCAGCCATAGCTGCCCCGGGTTGAGGTAGCAAGGCTGCCAATCTGTGCCATCAGCCCCCTGACTGTCACCAACACTCACACACATCATACTCATATTAGGCAAGGTAGGTTGAAGTGTCTTCCCTAAAGACACAATGACAGAAATCAAACCTCCAACCTTTGAGCTGGTGGATGAGGGCACTAAACACTTTCTATCACGCCTAAATAATTAAAAATGTTTTGATGTATGTCAAAATTAAAGTTGACATAATGTAGAATGGTGATGTGGCGGTATAAAAATAAAATGTGCCTGAACTGAACTAAAGTGAATTGTTGTGCGACAAGAAGAGGTAAGCTAAGGTAACTTCCTCTATGCCCAAAAGTGGAAATGTTGTTTTGGTCACTGACAAAGACGTCAAAAAGTAGACCCAGGTTGGCACCATAAGTAGTCCCTTGTTTTACCTTTGTTTGTGCCAACTCTGACATAGCACAACAGCCAAGCCACTTTATTTGAGAGCCCAAATATATAAATATATATATATATATATATATATATATATATATACATATATATTGTTTTCGAAGCAGCCATGCCCTCACCACAATCTGACAAGAGGTGGCTACAGCTCCGAAAGCAATTAGCCGAAATCGCGCAA